>NW_024470086.1:0-193243 GCF_000721775.1 Aureobasidium melanogenum CBS 110374 | reverse complement strand
ATCTTTAATAAGGATACTATTAGTCTAACTCTAAGGAGTAAAGAGTCTAGGCTTTAGAGTATTAGAGGTAAACTTAAAGAGAGTGCTTTATCTTAAGGCGTATAGTAGCTAGCTCTAAGATAATTAAGAGTTTAGTTAGCTTTATAACCCTTATAACTTATGCTCCTAGCTAGCTATTAAATACATAATGTAAGGATTAAGATTAGAGTTAGATTATATACTAAATAAGATAGAAAGAAAACTAAGAGCTAAGCTCTAGTATTAAGTAAGAAGGAAGTAGTAAGAAGATAGAAGATAGGATAGCTAAGTTAAGACGCGTTAAGAAGAACGTATAGGTCTTTACGTAAGGCTTTACGTAATCTGCTAATCGGTAGCAAAGATCTTATCTTAGAGATAAGATCTAACTAATTAAATAATTAACTAAAAAGAAAAAAATAGTTCTATAGGGAGTTAAACTCTAGTCTCTCTACCTATAGTTAGGCATGTTATAAGCTATTATAATACGCCTAACTATAACTCTACTAGAACGTACTACTATTGCACTATAGAACCGATTAGTAATTAAGAGGCTTAGTACTATTATGTAAGCAACCTTACTATAAGGTAACCTCCTTAGTAAGAGGGATGACTATATAACTTAACCTTCTTATTAAGGAGTAGAATGTTAGAATATTCTACTTAAATTGACGATTCTATTCTATGCTAAAGCAGTGGAATATTTTACTTAAAATCGGTAGAATATGCTAACATTCTACTTATTCCATGCTATTTATCGTCTACTCTAGTTAAAAATCGTGGTAGTTATGCTGTCTCTATGACCCTGTTCTCAAATGAAGAGCGACAACATCGACCCCCGGAGGTCTAAAGATGATCTGATGTGCATGTGTATGATCTTATGTTACCTTACACTAGAGACCTGTATCTTATTCTGGCACTTCGGCTTGGGATTCAATCAATCTTGGCCGTCATGACATTTCTCTGTTGGTGTGCGCTGAATCACGCGGAACAATCTTGTCTCTCAATGGCATTCTTAAAACACCATCACCAACATAGTGGCATGACAAATGTGCGATACGTAGCGAACAACACTGTCATACGACTCCTCTAGCATCATGCTCAATTGATCATTACACACGAATACAGGTGATTCAGGTGCATTGAGCACTCCAATAGGTAAATAGGTATTCTGTTCTACCTCGGCAAAGTCTGGGGTGCAAGCTTACTTCACGTTGACGCGAGCACCCTTCTACTTACAAAGCACCAAGATCGAAAGAAGGTTGGGCCTCCAAGCACAGAATGATGTGTATCGATTCATGCGTGTCGATCGTCTGACGAGAGTACGAGTAACCTCGAGCTGGATGCATCGCGCGGATACTCCTGACGCGCCTCGATCGTCTCCTATGCCGAAGAACCGCGCGCCGAAGCAGCACCTGCTACGCGATAACTCGATGCATGCCAGAGTGGACCACGAGAGACCAAAAGAGCTGGGAAAATATAGACATCAAGACTGATACGTTACACGGCTACTTGCCCTCCGTCAAACCTTAGTATCCTTTCCTTCGGCAATGTATTGGTGAGTGGAGACGTTATCGGCATCTTCTCCATCCAGCACGCCAGTAATCGTGCCAACGTTCTCGTGGTCGAAGAAACCCTCGTTCGCCGCGAGCTCTTCGAAGACGAGTGGCTTCTCCATACCCCGTGGCAGGATCCGGACTGGCCAAATCAAACAAAGAACGTAATACACAAGGCCGCCCATGCAGAAAGACAAGATGAAGCCTAGCTTGTACATGTTCTTGGATGCTTGGTTGACCGAGTCTGGATCCAATGATCCAGCTATACCGTGGATAACAAACGTCACTCCTGCGACCCATGCAACGAGCATACGCAAGTTCCATCCTTTGTAGTATGTGTAGGGGCCTTCGGGCGAACACACATACAACGAGGGTACGTGGATGTTGCCTCTCCTCACGATCCAATAATCGACCACCATGCATGCACAGATCGGCATGAGGAACACGGTATAAGAGCCTAGGAATGTGAGAAAAGACGTCGCAGAGGCGATGATCTTCCAGGGGACAAGCAGAGGGGCCAATACAGCGCAAATGACCTGCCCTCGGACGATCGTCAACCAGCGTGGCCAGATACCCGTCAAGTCGGCACCGACTGGAAGCGAGTTGCTTCCAGCATTGGTGACCAGTATGGCAATCATCATTCCAAAACTGGCGAAGACCATACCACACCTAGCACCTGGAGTCCAATATTGATCAAGAATGGCATCATCTGTCAGACACGATTAGCATGGCTTCATCAAGTGGGTTTGAGGAAGAAGCTTACAGAGGTCCCATACGTTCCAAAAAGACTTGCCTAGCACACCGGTTGCTGCGGCTGTGGTAGCTGTGCTGATAAACATGACCAGAACCTTTGACATCAAGATACCGATACCCTGACTCCAAGTCACATCGCGATATGAGTGACCGTATCGAGCGATATCCGGCTGGTTGATCAGCACAGGCGCGAGAGCTCCCATCACAGAGTTGATAGCAGAGATCATAGGCCAGATCAACTCATGACCAGACAGGTGGGTCTGTTTTGTAGTATACTTGAAGTCGCCAATCTTGCCTCCATTTGCACTGATGGCCCAGCCAAGCACGCCGAGCAGAGAGATGGTTGTGTAGACTGCTTTGACGACGAACAAGTGTCGCAAAACTCTGGGATGGATAAACATGACGGGCATTTGGATCTGTCCTGGTTAGTATGTGGTTATGCGCAACGAAGACAAGAAACTCACCATCCAGAAAATGAAGAAGCTAAGAAGATCCCGAGAAGTGATACCAGCGCTCTCTGGCAAATGATTTGGGATGTTGTGATATCCGTTGCCGAGGATCCCACGCATGAACACAGATGTGATGCGTCCGCCATAGTAGGTCTGCGTCGCGAAGTAGATGATCGCGACCACAGCCCTGACAAGGATATACAACGAAGAGCCCCTGACACCGGCTGCGACACGAACATATACTGGAAAACCGACGAAGTAGTTGATCGCACCTCTTGAGTTAAGCACAACCAGGGCGGTCAAGATTGCAGAACCGATGACCGCGGCAATCATGCCGTGCCACCAAAGGAGACCGATCGAAACAAGCGAGGCTCCAAGATTGTAGCTACTCGGACTGAATGTCATCGTCAGGTAGTAGGCAAAGTAGTGTTGCCATCGCCACTTCCTATCCTCTGCAAAAACTCAGTACTGGCTCTGGTAAAGTTTGTCGAGGAGCATACCTGGCGGACTTGGAAGCAGGTCTTTGTTGTAACGGATAGGACCATCGCTATCCGTGGTCTGCAAAAACTCCTTGAATGATTTGGGGGAACGACTAGCAGCTTTCACCTGCTGCACAAATCGTGACATGGTTGCGAGTTAGTGATCTCTTCGCCATGGAGGCTGGGGCGTCCATTGTGAACATATATGCGAGTACAACACATGCAAGATAGTCCATAGTGGTATGCATACGACCTACTCAGCTCCGAACCGTTGCCAAATGATAATGACAGGCACGAGCATGGGTTGTAGGAGACAAGATACGCGAGATAAGCTGATAAGGAAGGAGCCCCGCAGGTTCGGAGATCCGACGACGACTTTACCAAGTGCCGATTGGCATCGGCAATCCCACCTCCACCTGCCTTCACACGATAAATCCATCAGAAGGAGCGCCGAATATGTCGATATGCTGTCACCTATCTCTACCCCAAAGATTGCATCTCACTATAGCATCATCGGCCCTCCGAAGCCAAGCAGCTGTGTCTAGTTGCATCTATCAGACCTTCGGCCAACATGGCAAAAGCTCCCAGTGTTCAAAGATCCAACCTTGACATGTTTACCCGCGCAACATTCGTTCACCTGCAATGCAAGACAAACAAGTTGCTGCAGAGGCATCAATTGTCGACCAAACCAATCTGCTACCGAAAAGACAACTGCTCATAGTCTTTGGCGTCCTAGCAATCTCCTTGTTTATATGTTTCGTCGACCAGAATGGCATTGGTGTCATATTGCCAACCATATCTCGGGACCTTGACGCCACCGATACCATCTCTTGGGCTGGTACATCAGCCTTGATTGCGAACACAGTCTTTCAAGTTCTCTTTGGAAGATTATCTGATCTTTTCGGTCAGTAATTTCGATCTACTTATGATCACGTGCTGACAGTCATATATAGGAAGGAAAGTTGTTTTCCTTTCGGCATTGATCTTGCTCGCAATTTGTGACCTGCTTTGCGGCTTCTCCCAAAATGCCGTCATGCTTTACATCTTTCGTGCTCTTGCTGGTGTTGCCAACGGTGGTATCACGAGCCTGTCCATGATGATAGTGAGCGATATAGTCACTCTTAAGGAGCGAGGTAAATACCAAGGAATTTTGGGCGCCTGTGTAGGATTAGGTAACATGGTGGGACCTTTCATCGCCGCAGCATTTGCACAGCACTCCACATGGCGAGGTCTTTTCTGGCTAGTCAGTCCACTTGCAGCACTTTGCTGTCTGGTATGCTTTTTCGTCCTGCCTCCTTCAAAGCAGTCATCAAAACTGGACTTCAGGAATGTCATCAAAAAGATCGACTATTGGGGCATTCTTCTCGGGTCTGCAGCCATCGTGCTCATCTTGATTCCCGTATCTGGCGGTGGAAGCTACTTCGCATGGAGCAGTCCTCTAGTCATCTCAATGCTGGCAGTTGGAGGTATCTGTGCTCTGGCCTTTTTCTTTGTTGAACATAAGATTGCGTTACTTCCCATGATGCCTTGTGAGTTCTCCTGCCCCCTGCATCTCTCACACCTATCGCCAGGGACTAAGACAAGCAGTGTCACTATTTACGAATGCACCTGTATGCGTGCTTCTCTTGCAGAACTTCCTGTTTGGTATAGTCTATTACTCGCAGCTCTACTATCTCCCGCTCTTCTTCCAAAACGCGCGGCAAATGTCAGCAATCACATCGGCTGCTCTTATATTGCCTATTACCGCAGCACAGATGACATTGTCCATCCTCTCAGGCCAATATATATCTAGACGGGAGCGATACGGCGAAGTTATCTGGGCAGGCTTCTTCCTCTGGACCCTTGGAGTTGGTCTTACTTGTATCTTTGATCGCGGCACGCCGATAACTGCTATCGTGGTTATCTTGCTCATTCAAGGGGCAGGTGTGGGTTTGATTTTCCAGCCCAGTCTAGTTGCGTTGCAGGCTCACTGCTCCAAAGAGCAGCGTGCTGTGGTCATATCCAATCGCAACTTCTTACGCAGTCTAGGCGGTGCAGTAGGTCTTGCAATCTCTGCTGCTGCGCTGCAAAACTCTCTCGAAAAGGCCATGCCTCCTGAGTTTTCGGCTTTCCTTTCATCCTACGACACTCCGGACTTTGAGGCATTGAGTGCTTCGCCAGAGCAGATAGAAGCTGTTCTACAAGCCTATGCTACAGCTAGCAGGACGGTGTTTATTATGAATGCACCATTCATGGGACTCTGCCTCATCGGCTGCATTCTGATCAAGGATCGTGGACTGCAGCGCCCTAACGAAGTTCAGCAAATCGCTTCGCGCGAAGACGTGGCTGATGTAGCGGAGAAGAGACTTGAGGATAAGGTGGTTGGCGTACTGCAATCTGTTCATGGAGCTTCCGCGCCCGAGCTGACTGATGATGTGAAAAGCCTCCATGAACCAGAAACGCGGTAGGGCCTCATCGAAATGAAGCCACATGTACAAGATCGAAGAAGTAGTAGTTTAATGCAAACCAGAACTGCTCCCATCGTGTGCGTATGACAGAAGATGTGACTTGCTGATATTTAAGGTGCATGCGCTCATTTTTCTAGATTGATTTGGGTATTTTGAACATTTGAATTTAAAGCACAGCAATTTAACGCCCTTGCTAACTAACTGGTCAACAATGCAAGTGCGACTCGAGGCGCGTCTCGATATTCGTGTATGTGAGCTACAAACATCCCGATAAGAAGTTACATCTCTCTCCAGTCATTAGCCCTCTCCCAAGCATATGCGGTCTCAAACACCGACATTTCATCCCACCACTTTCCGATGACTTGCATGCTCACAGGAAGCTTCACCTTCGCCTCCACACCCGGTCCTTCCAGAACTTCTAGCATTCCAATCGGCATCGCTAGTACAGGATGTCCGCTCTGATTGAACGGTGCAGTGTTCGTGGTCAAGCCAATCTGCTTTGTGATTTGCTCGATTGGTGTAGCGTCTGCTGCAGCATGACTGGTTGCCACATACGGCAGTGTAGGAGTGAGTAAGATATCGTAGTTTTTGAGTGCTGCGTCATACGCATCTCGCAATTGGCGAGACAGATTTGTTGCCTTGGCTAGCAGAAGAGGGAAGTTCTGCACAGCATAGAGACCATTGAGGTAGATGTTCTTAGTCGAAACGTATGCATTGTCCCAGTTGTCCTGACCCATTGGATGGAGTTTTGAATTAAGAGTCAACATCTGGTGACCTCGTCTTCCGAACGAACCAGATGTCTTTGCAAGATATCCTCCTACTTTCGAGATGCCGGTCCAGATGGCGGCGCCTTTCGAATGAATCGGGATGGAGATCTTATCGACTGTCGCGCCGAGTTCTTCGAATCTAGCAACAGCGGCTTTGAAAGTGTCGATTACGCGAGGATCTAAGGCCGGCAAAGACAAAGATTCTCTGATGACAGCGAGTCTTTTGCCCGTCAGTGGCTTATCCATTGGCAGATTCGCTATCAGACTGTATTCTGGGATCTTGGAAGGGTATGGTGCAGCAAACGAGCGATCATCGATGTTGTCGCTACCAGCAATAGCCTCGAGGAAGATGGCATTTTCAAGGACCGTTCGAGTCATTGGGCCAAGATGATCATTAGTAGGTTCATTCGAGCCACTGCCAGTATAAGGTACTAAACCAAATGTTGGTTTCAGTCCGACGATACCACAGTTGGCAGCCGGAACACGGATACTGCCACCTTGGTCTGCTCCAATGGCTCCGTCGCATTCACCAAGAGCAACAAGAACACCTGATCCACTCGAGCTACCACCAGAGCTGTAGCCTTTTGCGATTGGATTCTCGACTATACCAGTTCCTGAGGAATGACTTGTAGCACTATGGCACATGTTCTCACAGACGGCTTTCCCGAGGATCGTCCCACCAGCTTCCAGGATTCGTGTTGTGACAGTGGCATCGCAGTCTGGTGTATAGTCTGTGATGAAATTGGTGCCTAGGAGCATTGGAACTCCCTTCAGAGCAACATTGTCTTTGAGAACGAATGTTTTGCCATGAAGCTTACCGCCTTTGGCTTGCTTGTCGATGACAGTACATTTCCAAGCCCAAGCACCGTATGGGTTGTCATGCTTTTGGGGAAAGTGAATGTTCTCTCTAGAGAATCTGTCTTCATTCACCACGGGAATGTAGTCTGATGCTTGGTAAGCTCAGAACATCATGGTGGGCGTATTATATGCTTCTCACCTTCCATGCCCATCAGTTGTTCGCTTGCATCATGAAACACAGCCAACAAACGACGATAATCTTCCTTTTCATGATCTTCAATTCGGACTCCTAGCTGAGCGCAAAGGCCATCAAGTGTTCCTGTGGTCACAGGATTTCCTTGTTTGGCGTCTAAAGAGAAAACAGACATCTTCTTGACTTCTTACGGTCGATTCAGACAGAGCCACAGGAGGATGATCAGATGGTTGGGCGAGCGGCGGGCCTTATGCGAGGCACTCTGTAGTCGTCTTGACATGTTCACATGAGTGGGCGAGATCAAGCAAATTGACCCATGGGTGACCATTATCGAACCACTATCCGTCGCAAGTGACCTGCCACAGGCACAAGGAGAGGCTGTCGGAGGTCCGAATTGCGATAGGCGGAGAGGGGTTGTATGGCGGGGTCGAAGGCCGATAAGCATCAGATAAGAACATCGCATCCTCTCCAAAACCACTGGCCTTAATGATAGGCCAAAAATGTTGGTCCGAACAAGGAGGTAAGTATCCCCATTTGTATTGCATCGGCACATAGCCAATCTTGCGATAATATACTGCTCCACTCACTCATGTTCGATAAACAATACAAGCTGAAGTAGACAGTTATAATTCTACCAGGCCGTTCGCAAATTTCTACTTTGTTACAGTTTATTGCATAACACGTGACTCGTCATTAGCACTTATAGAGACGTATTGCCTATCATGGTCCATGTTGAAGAATCTCTGCAGTTGCCGAGAGATTTTGAAGGTTAGAGGGCGCCAGCACATCCACTTGGACAAGAGCTAACAGTATACCAAGGCTTTGGCGAAGAGGGCCACGATCCTCAATGGCCCAATGGTGCTCGTATAGCTGTATCATTCGTCCTGAACTACGAAGAGGGTGGTGAAAGAAACATCCTCGACGGCGATGGAACCAGCGAGGCATATCTCTGGGAGAAGGGTCCGTCCGGAGGTGGCAGAGAGCATCGCCATCTCAATGGCGAGCAAGACTTTGAATACGGAAGCCGATGCGGCGCCTGGCGTATCCATCGACTCATGAAAGAATTTGGTTGGAAGATGACTCTCTGGGCCGTCTCTGTTGCCATGGAGAGGAACCCTGCTTTTGCAAAGGCCTGCGTGCGCGATGGTCATGAGATCGGCGCACATGGCTACAGATGGCTTGACATCTGGAACTATTCCTTTGAAGAGGACAAAGCTTACATCAAGAAGAGTTGCGAAACTCTGGAGGCAGCAACAGGCGAGTTTCCAAGCGGAGCTTATTTTGGTAGAGGTACTCCTAACACTGCATCTTTGTTGCCTCTGATGTGGAAAGAAATGGGACACAAGCTGCTCTATACATCCGAGGTCTACAACGAGGACTCGCCTTATTGGATCGATCTTCCGTGGGAGAAAGAGCTTCCAGACTCGGAGAAGGAAGGCATGCTGATGGTTCCATATAACTATGACTGTGAGTATCTGCTTTTGAGTAGTTGGGGTGGACACTGATGTATCTCTGTAGGCAACGACGGCAAGTTTCACATGAGTCCCGGCTTTGTCAGCTCAAGCGGAGCAACGTACGAGCAGTATCTCAAAGATGCTTTCGACTGCTTATACCGTGAAGGCGGCAAAATGATGACAATCCCGATGCACAGTAGGATTGTGGGCAAACCAGGTCGATCAGAAAGTCTGCGGAGGTTCATGAAGTATATCTCGGAGAAGGAAGGGGTCTGGGTCACCACCCGCAGGGATATCGCAAACCACTATCGGGAGAAATTTCCGTATAAGCCAGGCTCAAAGACTGGTGGTAGCTGAGAGTCCGTAAGAGCTTCATGACGCGAGCGTTTCTTCTGGGAAGCGAAGATCAAAGTTCGCGCTTGGCCATTTTCAATTCGTGTAGCACCTTGTATCTATTGAGCTATAAGCCTTCCAATGTAGTCTTGTCTGTGTGACTCAGTGTGAGTGATTTCCTACCTCATGCACGTCGTGGAGCTGAATTCATCGTGGCTTTCAGCTGTACTGGCCAAAATTCAAGCACGCCACCAATTCTGGCCGTGTGTGACTGAATGCTTATCATGTCGCGGGTTGTCGCTTCCTTCCCAACAAACACAGATAACAGATTGGCCGCTGTTGCCAATGTATCTTGATGTGATAAATACATATGCGGACTGTCTCTGTGTCATTTCGATGGCGAGACAGGTCGCTCGTCGCTGCTGCTCCGCATGGCCAATTATCTGATATCTTCAAATTTGAACACTCAACAAACTGCGACCTCCTCTAACATTGATGATGCAAGCAACCCCAGGAAGAGGCAGCGAACTGCTTGTGATAGGTGCAAAAGCAGGAAACAAAGGGTATATAATAAGCTCGCCCTTTTCGCCTTCTGCCACTCATATGTTTCTGATAGTGTGATAATGCATATCCACAATGCACCAATTGCGCAAAGGCCGGCAAGGATTGCAACAAACCGCCGGAGACCGAAGCATTAAATGGCTCGTATACACGTGCCCTTGAAGACCAGGTTGCATACCTTGAGCAACGTCTGATGGCTATGGAAGAACAGCAAACTCGTGCTTCCTCAGCTTCGACCACAAATAACCTGCCTTCTCCCGCCCATGCCAATTGTCCATTGACGCCAAATGTCCTCGCTAATGATGCTGCTAACACTCAGGAGCTTGCATCTCCTTTCCGACATGAAGTCAATGTCGCAGACGTCGTGGGATTACTATCTCTTGGCAATGGCAATGCCGAATATGTTGGTTCTTCATCAGGCTTTGCACTGGCGACCGATCTCGGACGCATGGTGCAAGCTACGGTATGGAACAAAGCTCTATGGTTGCCCACACCTTCTGGCTCTGAATCCGAGAGACGCTCATCAAACTCTGATATAAGGAAGATAACTTTGCAAGAGCTCCAATCAAAAGCGAAGCCAGTATCTGATGCTCTAGGTACGCGACTGATTTCCACATATCTAGTCCGTATACATCCAAGGTTCCCGTTTCTGTTCCCTTCCGACCTGCGGGAGATTCATCTTCGCCAACAAATTACTGGGTCAGTCGCGGGCTCAAGGAGTGGTAGGATGCGCGATGAATTAAACAGCTTTGCTTCTCCAGCATACAATGAGTGTGGATTTGCCCTTTTCGTTTTGAACATGGTGTACGCTATAGGCGCTTTGAATCTACGCCTTACAGATCAGAATTACAAGGAAGTGCCTCCGGAGCAGTTCTACATCTCTGCGATGCAGCACGTCGCGAGCGTAAGGGAAGCATCACCCATTGATAACCTTCAAGCGTTGGTCCTTCTCATTCTGTATCATTTACGATCAGAATCTCGCAACGGACTTTGGCATTTAACAGGACTGGCTATGCGAACGGTGACTGATATTGGTCTGCACCGAGAGGCATCGACTAGGAAGCTGGCCCCTCTCGAGAAACAGCTTCGACGCCGCTTGTTCTGGTCTGTGTATGCTCTTGAGAGCATCCTTGCTGGGGCTCTAGGAAGACCAATTAGCTTGTCTGATTGCGACATCGATCAGCCGCTACCGTTGAGCATCAGCGATAACGACCGTATGCAAGGACGTGACATCAGCCACTCGCCTGATACTCCTACACCAGGTCAGGAGGCGTATCCACCGTCCAACTTGAGTCAATTCATCTTGTTGTCACAACTTCGAACTTTCGAGGCTCGTATACAGCGCACGATTTATCGAGTTGATCGGACGACGAGCGCTCTGCAACCGAAAATGCATCGCCTGATATCAGAGCTCGATGCATGGCGGCAGATCATTCCTTCTAGCTTACAGCCTAGTGAACACGAACGCCTCATGCTCCATTTCCACCGTGATGTGCGGCTTCTTCTACAACCTTTTTTGTCCATATTGGAACCAAGCTCGGAGCTCTTCCGCAGATGTGTGGACGCAGCTGGGCAGGTCTGTCAGATACACAAGCGTCTGCACCAAACTCCTGAATATGGACACAGTTTCGTTGCAGTACATACTGTTTTCGTGTCGGGCATAACTCTACTCTTTGCGCTTTGGAAGGGAAGCAACTGGTCGTTCAGCATTAGCAATGACATTCGCGCAGCTAGCTGTGTCTTGGCAATCATGGGCGAACGAGCGCCGTGGATCAGACGGTTCCGTGATGAGTTTGATGCTCTGACAGAGGCAACTATGGCAGCTCTGCAGAATGCAAATTGTGAAACTAGTGCTGAAGAAAGGTTTGAGACAGCAGTGCCAGCACCTGATTTCACTACTTTTGATGGACTAGGCATGACGGATGCTGCAGCACTAGAGATGGTTAGAGAGCTGTCGGAGTGGTTTCAAACGTAGATAGCTTAGATGAAGGTATATCGATACGTCTTGAGCGATACCATGAACTTTCCCAGCAATTTATGGCTGACCGACAATTTGTTTATTTTGTCTCTCGCGAGAAATAATTACGCCGAGGCTGGCTGGCAATGTTTGCCGAGGCTGAGAATGCTCAAGTCGTGTCAGCGAACCCTCCTTTTTTTATCTACACACAAGTCCTCTTTCAACAGAAGTTGGCACCACAGAAGACATGTCGACTCTCAAAGAGATTCTTGCGCTCGAGCAAGTGGAGCCCAATCGTACGTCTGAGTGATGGAGTGCGATGGTAGATCGTCCATCGAGTTTTATGCTGATTCGGGCTGTTATTATAGGCTTCCAGGGCAAATTCAACCCACCTCGCATGGGAAATGTCTTGCCAATTGCTTTCGGAGGATATGCCATCGGTGTGGCGACTCAAGCTGCTTGCTTTGATATTCCAGAAAACTTTAGACTGTACGCGATCAATGGCAACTTTTTGGGTCCGGCATACACAGACCGACCTGTGGTCGTCAATACAAAAGTATATCGCACTACAAAGACCTTTATCACAAAGCTCGTTGAGATCCTGCAGAAGCAAGATGATGGCAAGGATAGAGTATGTCTGGTAGCTTTGGCAGACTTCCATGTAGTAGAGTCTGAGTCCTTTATGGTATACTCCGCACCGCCAAGCATGAAGTACTCTTCAGTCGAAGAGTCCTGGACGCCAGCAGACCGCAAGAAAACCATGGTGAAGGAGAAGATCTTGACGCAAGCCGAAGTGGACACACACGACAAGATTTTCAGTCTGATGGGCAACTTGATCGACATGCGATTTACGCCCCAAAGCATTCACGGACAGACTTTGCAGGGCTTTGCAAAAGGATACAAGACCACGCAAGAGCATCTTTCTCTTACCGAACGCTCATCGTCAGACTGGCTCCGTGTGCGCGAAAAGGTCACCACTCACTCTGAGAACGTCACTGATCTGGCTTTCCTACTGGACGCAAGCATCTCCTTCACACCGCTTGTACTGCAAAGCATGCCATTGACCGAGTCTGGAGCTTGCTCGACTTTGGATTTCTCGCTCAGATTTTTGACGCCGGAGATTAATGCCAATGATTTCCATCTGCGTGAATGGAAGACATATGCTGGCGATGCTGCGAGAACATTTTCGGAAGCAAGACTTTGGGATAGCAAGGGCAAGATGGTTGCGAGCATGACTCAGACTTGCATCCTGAGACCTCCTCCTAAGAAGGCGGCGGCGAAGAAGTCGAAGCTCTAGATGCCAGTTTCCTTGATTCGAAATAGAATTGTGATACAGTACAGGTATGCATAGACGGCCAATTTACTAGAACTTATCGTACAGCCAGCAACATAATTACATCTGTTCGTGTGAGTTCGATATCTCGTCAGCCATATGCCTCAACGAGGTTCTGATTTAAGAAGCTTGATTGATAGGTGGTTGATATCGCGACGAGCCCCTCGTCTTGGCACGGAAGCTCACCGAGGCAAGTGGTTTCTTATCTCCAACGCTATCAGTCGCAGCTGCCTTTGTATACCTTCCAAGGACTGCTCCTTCCGCCTTGAAGGGTGTTGCGACATGATGTCCAAGATACATAAAGCAACATGTCTCAAGATTCGCCATTCAATGCACCTCAAAAGACACGCCGGATCACACAAGCTTGTGACTTTTGCCATCGACGAGGGTTAAAGTGTAAGAGCAGCGAAAACACAACGCGTGCTGTCCAGTCATCATGTTTGACTTGCATTGAGTACGGTCAGGAGTGTACCCGACTGCGTCAACCAAAACGGCGTGGCACGAAACCCAAACGAGAGCAGCGCAACAGCTCCAACCGAGCAGGAGACAATCTAAGGAACGAAACTCAAGCCCCTATCGAGGTGCCATTGCCACAAGGAAGCAGAGCATCAACTTCAAATTTGAAGAACAGGAGGCTTGTCACAGGCCTCCTGGATGTGTATCTGGACACCATCCATCCGATGTGAGGGGCCACATTTCCCTTTTCAATGCAACGTACCTGATATCATACTGTGAAGTTTCCCGTTCTTCTGCGAGCGTGAGCTCTGGGTCGGGTGGAGAGATGGTTCTTTTCCGGCGGACGAATCCGACGAAATGAGCTTGGCCTGTATGTGTGCGCTCAGCGCCCAACATGTCGGAAGCGGTGCTCTGTTCAGCGATGAAGTGCCTGCAACAGACAGCGCTCCATCCGCACAAGATTTTCTCATCGAGGCTAAGAGAATGGTTGCTATGGACTTCGAGACCCCTTGTCTGAATCAGATTCGCTCTTACGGTATGCTTGTGCTTTTAGGAGCTCAGAGCAACGACAATGCCATGGCGCACAAGTATCTTGGTCTTTATCATGGCTTGTGTGCACACTGGAATCTGTTCGATGAGGCCAAATGGCCCAAAGGCATCAACAACTGCGAAGTTGAGGTTCTGCGCCGACTGTGGTGGATCTTATATCGTCTCGAGGTCCACACCGCCTGTGTCTTTGGCACCATGATACGAACTCCAGAAGCACAATGTTTCGTAGGCTATCCTGTTGGAACCCATCACCCACCGTTCATTCCCGGACGTGAGGGTCAATTCGAAGACTGGTTCGCGGGCTGGAACTCGACCACGGATCTATTCAGAGCGCTGGAGCATGTCATCGTCGACTTGCGACTGCGACGAAGTCAGCGAAGATCAGTGTTTGGAAATGATGTGTCTAGCCACACCTCTTCGTTCACACAAGTGTTGGCTCGGATGCAGGATGACATCCTACCTCACTTCAGATTGGTCCGCTCAAGGTCTACTGACAGCGGGAGAAATCGATGTGGCTTTCAAGCTTCGAATATCCTCTGCATCATTCATCTTGGCCGCATGCTATCTGCTTTGGGAGATAAAGATTACAGTGTGGCTTGTCGAACAGCTGAAGATATGATAACTACCATCAGCAGCATCCCCTTAGAGTACGTACGGGCTATTGGATCTCCTCTGCTACAACAACTCGCAGGCGTTGGTCACATGCTTGCCACTCTGGCGAGTAAGCAGAAAATCACACAGAATGATCATGAGCAATGTCTTGTTGTGTTGGCATCTATCATTAAGTTCCTCTCGAAGTTTACCGAGCGCAATGGCACGGCTGCAACCGAGCACCAGAGATTGACCGATCGCCTGAGAGAAGCATCTGCGCGGACCGCGCGAGCAGCGTCTTATGAAACAGAGCATTCACCACTTACATGGTCAGAGGAGATGGAGACTATGTTCTCGAAGCTCGCGTCGTTTTCAACACTGACGAATGATCAGGCACTGTTCTCAATGAATCTGACAGGAAGTCTCTCGTGGTCGTATGAGCCGAACGCTTAGTTATGGTTTTACTCCAGGGAGTTGGCCTGTCATCTAGGGTCTAGCAAAAATTCTTATTTGCGAGTATTCGTCTGTTTCTGCCTGTTGGTCCTCCACTTGTAGTATTCGCCACCAGTCATGACAGGGTACTTCATCGGGTTCTCATCACTGACGCAGGTCGGGATTGGCTCGAGGAGCTTCGCCCTGTCGAACCCAAAGAAGAACGGCGCCGAGTACCTTTCCTTCCCGCTCTTATTAATGACTCGATGAATGGTCGACACGAAGAAGTCGTTGGTCTGCCGCATGAAGCTGTCGGCAATGTTGACCACAAACGAGCCAGGGATTGGATTGGCCTTGATCCACGCACCCGATTTGCTCAACACTTCTAGGCCTCCTGCGGAGTCTTGGGTAACAATCGTAAAGCATTCAACATCCGTGTGAGCTCCAATGCCGTTCTGATCATCGACAGAATGCTTTTGCTCAGGGTAATGAAGAATGCGCATGCCAGCTTCTGGCTGTCTGATATACTGATCGAAGAAGTCTTCTGGGAGATGCAAAGCTAGTGCGAATATGCCAGTAAGGCGGCGCGAGAGTGCTAACAGCTTTGTATGGTACGCATACAGAGATTCGCGGAAACCAGGAAGGTCAGAGGGCCAAATGCTGACAGAAGCCTGAGTCTTATCTTCCGCCAGAGGGTCTTCCGAGGCATCATAAGCCCAATTGAAAGCCTCGCTGAGATCTACAACAGGCGAGAATGTCAGTCATTAGGGCAGTGTCATCTCTTTTGCAAACTTGCCTTGGTGCTTCCAGCCATTCCTGTTATAACACATCATAGGATGGTACCCTACATACTCGTTGGGTACTAGGCCAGTAAAAACCTCCATCTTCTTCTGCTCAGGCAGTGCGAAGAACCTCTTCGCCTGTTGCATCGCCTCATCGGCATACTTCTGGTCAATACCCTTTGCAGTAGTCAGTACGATTGAGCTTATGAGTTCAAAAACATAGCTCAATTATGGAACATACATGATTGATCAGGTAAAAGAAGCCAATCTCATGAGATGCAATACGAATGTCCTCAGCGACTGCTCTGCGATCCTCAATTTTGTCGCTCCAGATTCGTGCTGCATCGATAACGGAGATGTTCTCGAGATCAGTGGCTATATTGGAGGTGAAGGTAAAGGTATCTCCATTGTGCAGCCGGACAGTGCGAGGACTCTCTTCAGACTCTGTGATGGTCGTAGTCTGGGACATAGTTCAAGATCAAAGGTATAGCAGGTGATCGAATAAAGCTGATAGCGGTGGCAGATTAAATCTGAATTTCGACGGTCGCAAAAATCTGGACTCTACAGGCGTTTAAGAGCTTCATGGTCTTCAAACTTGCTGACTACAACTGACTGGCCAATTATTTGATTGACTGCAAAACTGCAAAACTTCTATCAGTGAGCTGTCAGCTGAGATGGACGGCCAAGAAGCTGGTTGATTACTGCATGTAGTCTTGCCCGCTGTGTAGGCCTATCGACCGGATCGGGGAAGAAACCGCTAAACTGTTGAACTGCTGAACTCGAAACAGACAATCTCCATCAATCAATGCGGGGCGATAGATTGCTCTGTGGGGTGGCTTCTGCCAGATAAACACTTCCATTGTCAAGCCTTGTATCTCATACTTTATCAATGCCCAGGATGCCTATCTCGAGTGACAATCTTGGAGGTATTCAATTCACCAACGGTTGAGAGCTTGTTCGGAATGGCCGCACTGAACATATAAACCCAAGACGGCTCTGGATCATCCCATCAACAATTCAATACCTATATTGTTCATCCGAGTCGGGATCATGAGTCGAACTTCGTTGGCAAAGCGCCTAGCACGCCGCATTGAGGTGCAAAGAGATACCGACACTGATGTCGACATTTACGTCAACAAAGATACGCGACCACTTCCTCCCTCGCGGCGAACATACGGTCCATGGGAGTTCGTTGGGCTATGGATGGTAACAGGATCGTTTAATGTTGGTGGCTGGGCTACAGGCTCTTCCGTCATCTCCTTGGGCCTCAATGTCTGGGTAGGTAATTTTGAGACTTGCAACATATGACTATGCTGACATGATCATGTGCTGAAGCAAGCTATGCTTGCCATTATCATAGCAAACACTTTTGTTGGGCTTGTATGTATTGCCGGCGGCCATCCTGGTGCAAAGTGGCATATAGGCTTTCCATTATGGATGAAGCAAAACTGGGGCATCTGGGGTTATCTGTTTCCGATGGTTTGTGAACACCTAGGCGGCTGAGTATCACAAATCTGACCACCTCTCTCAGGCTATCCGTGTATTTCTCTCCTTCGTCTGGACTGCAACGAATACCTGGTATGGCAGCCAATGTCTTCGAGTCTTCTTGACATGTATTTGGCCGTCTTTTCTCAAGCTGGACACAGAGCTGGCAAATGGAGCAATGAAGGTCTACGACTTTGTCTCCTTCATCATTTACTTTTTGCTTTGCTTGCCCCTTATCTGGTTCAGCCCTGAGAAGTACAAGAAGCCTTTCTTGATTGCTTCGACCACCGTTGCAACTACTGTGTTTGTGCTCCTGATATGGTCTGTCGTTCGTGCTGGTGGAGGAGGAGCACTCCTTACAGATGTGGGAGCAGTCTCCGGCCACGAGCCAGCCAAAGGAAGTGCTCTAGGATGGGCTTTCGTCGCAGCGGTCACTGCCAATATAGGCAGCATTGCCACGCACATGTGGTCGCAATCAGACTATACCAGATATGCGCGCAAGCCCGGTGATCAAGTGCTCGCTCAACTGGTCATGGTGCCTCTTGGAACCATTGTTGTGGCTTGCATTGGGATTGTCTGCACATCTTGTGCTGCCACGCTTTACCCACAGGAGAAAAAACTGCTGTGGCAGCCATACGCCTTCCTTGATGCAATTCGCGAGCACGAAGGCACCAGTAGTGCACGAGCCGGAGTAGCATTTGCCGCAATAGCCTTCATGTTCTCCCAATTCGGTATGGTTGTGGCATCAAACTGCGTGGTGGCAGGAATCGGCCTGGCCGCTTTGCTTCCGCGATGGTTTACCATTCGTCGTGGAGGCTACCTCACAGTCGCCTTCGTCTTCGTACTCCAACCGTGGTCTCTACTAAACAGTGCAACCAACTTCCTGACTGTAGTCGGAAGTTTCAACGTCTTTCTTGGTCCCTTGATGGGCATCATGTTCGCAGACTACTTCCTCCTAAGGAAGACTAACATCAAGCTCACCGAGCTCTTTTCCAACGACCCTACCAGTATCTACTGGTACACCAAAGGGTGGAATTGGCGGGCAGCGATTGCATGGGTTCTAGGAGCTTCTTTCCTTATGCCTGGACTTGTACAAAGAGCTGTCGACCCAAAAGGCTTTTGGCCAGGATGGACCAGACTTTATCAATTGGCATGGTTCTTTGGTTGCTTAGTGTCTGGGATCGCATATTTGGTGCTCGATCACTTCTGGCCTATGTCTGAGAAGCTGGCAGTCGACGACCTGGACTACTTTGGCACCTTCGGAGACCCGCCGATCATCACGGATGCATTTGCTGTTGATGCTGATTGCAAGGACATTGTTATGCACACGAAAGGAATAGATGTGTAGATGGATCGCTTGATTGTTGCGCAGAGTATGTACTTGTCAAAAACCGTGTTTAAAGCACGTACGGCCACATATTGTTTTCTTCCTCTGCCTCCTAGAACTCATAGGAGTTGTGGTTTTATTTCTTATATTTCTATAATAGGTTAATATTATTATTTGGTTATTTATAGATCGCAAGCCATAAGCCAGGAACTCGGGACAAAGGACTTTTCAAAAGTGGCGGTGTGTGGTTGGAAGCGTGATCTACCCTGTCAGCCCACTCTGGACGCATTATCAGACCTTCAGAATAATATAGAGACAGAACGCATTGCAGAAGATTCTTGACCCATCTTTGATTCAATCTTCACTTTTTCGACATGGAGACAGACGCCCAGCGAACTCTATTCAACAAGTACGCTGAAAAAGTGGTAGGCGGTGCAGTCTGTCCGTTAAAGTGGCAAGGCTATTACAGCTATACCGTCGAGTCAGAGGACGGGCGCACTGTCATTCAATTCAGGTCAGACCAATCACCACTGGATGATGAAATCGTGAAACTTGCAAAGAGAGTCCACCCTAATCTGGTCCCGGCAATGGAGTGCTTGGAGTTCTCGATGACCGTACGATCTCAGTGTGGAAGATGGACAAGATTCCTGGTGTTGGCTTCCTTGAGCTGATAAGTGATGACAAAATCACGACGAAACTCTCAGCGACAGTAAAGGATATGGCAGAGTGAGTTTGTCTGGAAACAAGCAATAAGGTCGCTGACGAGATCAAACCTCAGATTTTACATCCAGGCTTGGGAATCTTCCCAGACACCTGATGAAGAACAAGTAGTTCGTGTACGGCAAGGGTTCGAAATGAAACTGGGACAGTTGGAAGAGAATTCGTCACCATGGCTTCTGGCCCACGTCACACATGCTCGGCAAGCGCTCTATGACATCCTCCAACTGCCATGGGTTCTGACCCATGACGACCTATCAAGCATGAATCTTCTTCTAGATGCTGGTACAGGAAATCTGCGAGGCGTGGTAGATTGGGCAGATGCTGCAGTCCGGCCGTTCGGGATAGCACTTTGGGGCTTGGAGAGTGTTTTAGGTTATTGCGACCCCGATGGGTGGACTTGGCTTGATGACGAGTCTTGCTCTTACAGGAGACTGTTCTCAACGACTTTACTGAATGCAATACATCTACCCGCTAAATGACTCGTCACAGTCGAAAAGGCTAGGAAACTTGGTCTCCTCTTACGTTACGGATTTATCTGGCAAGATAATCGGTTTGTTCTCGCGAAAGACACTACCCTGCTTGAAACTTTGCTTGAGAGTGAGTATGGAGAAGTCCTTCTGCATTGGATGATGCTAACAGAGCGAAGATGCCATGTTCATGTAGTTGCAAAGTCCATGGTTTTGACATAGATATGAGCATCTTCATATTACTGAGAGTAACCTGATAATGTCATCCAAGTCTCAGCTACTTGACTGTAGATTATTACCCAGGTATCTCGTGGACTTTCTGAGGACGATCAGTCGTATACGCGAAGACGATCTCTCACTTGGTTATGCAAAGCGGTATCTCAGCCTTGAGACCCAGCCTCGATGCATCGCTTCCCTCGGTACGATAAGACCAGAAACATCATTATCTCGTATGTTAAGAAGAACGAGCTCACCAATCAATGCCTGGTAGATGTGAGCCTGCCCTTGTACACTTCCAGCAAGCTTCGGAAAACGCTCAATACGTACTCCAAGGAAGTTGAGCTTTCAGAAAATGGACGTATAACTCTGCTCGTCGTTGGGTTCTGCATCATTTGGCTGCGAAGGCTTCGCAGATGCGCGTCTGGGTCGAGGGTGGTGTTTTTGCTTTTATTATTGGACTCGGAAGGGCAATCTCGTCCCCTCGTTCAAACCAAGGATGACCGCATCGGTAAATCCAGTACGGAGATCTGCCTCTCCTCAGAATTCGGAGTGGTTGTTTGTCTGTGGTTGCTCAAAAAGAATCTGTACAGCAAAGTGTCGTTGCGTTGAGTCGGCGATGCACCCGATCAGACGCCTTGTATGCGCAGCGACTCAATAGTTGACATGAGGATATATAGACAAAAAATAATGAGTTGAGCACGTACGGCCACAGTCAGCTGAAAACTGGGCATCCCGTCCGCTCTGCCATACATAAGCAGTTGAACGGCAGATTAGTACTACGGTGGGTGACCACGTGGGAATCCCTGCTGCTGTACGTTTTGTTTTTGCACTCATAGTAACCGTCTTTTTATCCTGCATCCTTTCCTCAATAGCATAAGAGCTGCTGTTCGCTTTGTTATGTTGTGGCGATAGACGTGTGGGCAGCTTTTTTTGCGTAGCTGTCGGCTTGTCGCAAGCACTTCCACAACCCATCAGAAACCATCACCAATGTTTTGACACGCGTATGCGAAGAGGAGTGCGCATTCTGATTTGCGAATGAAACTTGAGAAGGGGCACTTGGTAGGTGAGCTGTATATTTGAATCTATATTCTGTCTTTTTCGTTCTTACAGTCACCAAATTGTCTTCTAACAAGATGCGAGACTTGCAAAGATGACGATACTGGGTCCTTCCAATATCCATGCTCGTTCTAGACATGACAATCGAAGTCATCCCAGTCCACATCATAGCCGTAACACTCTTCCATCATCTTCACACAGATACCTCCCCCACCAGTCTCAATCATATTCTGTATAGCTCCCGCAGCTTCAAGGAAGATTTTACTCCTCGCTTCCGTTCCACCACTCTTGCCTGCTTTGTCTTTCGCGAAAGCGCGCTTGAACAAATAGATAACAACAAATGGCAACTGATCCTCGCGCTCCAGGTGTCCGGGACCAAATGTTTGGCGTATGAAGTCCGCGCAAGCGTCTCTGACATTACGGAGGAGCATCCAACAGAAACGGTGTAGGCGGAAGTAGTCAAAGGTCAGGTGCATACCTTCAGACTGGAGCGAATTGGCAACGCCTTCGAGGAAGGTACCGGCTCTGAGTCTAGACTTGGTAGTGAACTTCGAGGTGATCTGTTTGGAAGGTCGAGAATTTAGCATTTGACTGTGTATGCATCTTCTCTGCGTTGATGCCGTGACTCTAGTGTACGTACCTGAGCTGCAACTTCATTGGTCGGCGAGGTGCCTTCCAAAATGAAGTTTTGAGGATCACTGAACTGACTCTTGACGTGTTCTTCCACCGCGTCTAGATCAGTGGACAGTGATCTTCCATTATGAGCGTAGCGCGGAGCAAACAACCGTGACAGTGTGGATATGTTCTCGAAACCGCGAGCTCCCTTTTGCGAGGCCTTAGGAGTAGTCTTTCTGGCGTTCCTAGCCAGAGAAGTGACCGAGACGCCTATGCAGAGTTTCAACCGCTTGAGGTAATCTAAAAGGGGGCATTCAGTAGTATTCGAGGCGTATTCTCTTATACATACCTTCAGGTTTCTTTGGTCGGTCACCGATGAAAATCTTATCAGTTCCTTGGAACAACAGTGCCAACTCCATATCTTTCCAGATGCCCTTCACAAGTTTCTCTTGTCGAACTGCATTGTACAAATGTGCCGCATATATGACTGAGCTCCACGAGTTGCAGAGAGTCATACCAGCACCTTGCATCAAATATCTCAACGAGAACAGCCAGATACCACAAAGTGACGGGTATTGCCTGAGTAGCTCGAATGGCTCACCACTAATCTGTGCAGCGATGGTGGGGTTCCTGAGAAGTGACCTCTCGATGATCTTCTTAACGTTATCCTGCTTGATCCAAGTGTCAATGACGTTCTGGATGGAATCCAACGCTCGGTCATTATGAGCATCCCAAGTCTTGGTGTGCAGATTCTTGTGAAACTCAGAGTTTTGTTTGAGGGAAGTCTCAATATCTTCGGCAGCAGTCTGGAGTCTAGAGTAAAATCTGGTCAGCACAATTCGGTCTCATGATAATTCGGACAAGATTGGGCATAGTGCAAGAATCGACCATCGAGGCACCATCGGAGCACTTACTCAACAACTGCTCTCGATGCTTCAGAGCCCATGACATGTTGAATATCAAGGAAATTCTGAAAGGCAAAGGTGAGCCACAGAGGAATCTTCTTGCCTGGCGCCATCTGCCTGACACCTCTGATCAATTCGTCTTCAGCAAAACAACCGACATTGGCTATAGCAGAGAAGCCGGAGAAAGCTTCAAGCAGCACAAGTTTGTCATCCTGAAGCTTGTCATGCGGAGTCTTCTGTGACCATTCTGTAGAGAGATTGCGAAAGCCAAAGTGACCAGGCTTGTAAAGAGGAATGTGGCCAGGCGTGACCACATCACTCAGGGAGGCCAGGATGGTGTAAGTTGTCAGAAGAACCTGGTCAGCAAGATCGTACATTGCCATATTGATTATGTCGTCGGGTCTCTGCCTGTGGTCGGGATCTTGGCCTTCAGATATGCATCGAGCGACGTACAAGGTCTCGATAAGACCTTCATAGTCCGCATGGTTAGGGAAGTTCTTATCGTAATCTTCCTGTATGTGGCGGACGAGCTCAACAGCGGTGTTTGTTGTAATGGAAGCTGATTGCAGATCAATCTGCCCATTGCGATACATGATCCATAGTGATTTGATGCAAGCTCTGATGGCGTTGACGTCAGCCAACAAACAGTGAGCAGCAAGGTATTGCTCTTCAGCCTGCTGGAGTCGTTCAGCCTCGTAACGGGAATTGTCGTCGAGCTTGACAGGAATGCCGGTGACTTTCTCAGGTGGAGGAGCGTCGAGGAACTCGTCACCAGGCTCTTCCAAACTCAGAGCTGCGAACGCATTGTCGATGTGGCCTTTGTCAGAGCTCTTCGTGGTGGAGCCTACGGGGCGTCTGGTCATACGATCGTCGACAGTATCAGAAGGCATGCGTGACTTCAACGTTTCACGGACGCGCTCGAGCACACCAAGGAAGAAGTTATGGCCATCGTCTTTCGAACACTTCTCAGCATTACTGAACCAGGAGTTGTGCTTTCTTCGTAGAGCAATAGCACGATCCAGAACGCGGACAAAAGAGGAAGGGATTCTGACGGGTGGTCTCTGAAAGGCGACAATGTATTCAGCTAGAGGTATGAAGTCTTTGACGGCAATCGTGTAGGTCGTCGAGCCAGAGTGTGCAGTAGACTCTGAGCTTTTGCTCTTGGCCGAGGTTGCTGCCTTAGCGAGCTTACGAGCCTTCCCTTTCAATCTCGGCCCTTTCTGAGAAGATAGATCATCTCCGGGCCTGGTGAGGCAATCCAAGGCATAGCCACATTGTTTAGCCGTTGATGCCAGCCAAGTCGCAACTGAGTCTGTATCCTCCTTGTAGATGGTGTAAGAGCCTCTGAGAGAATTGGGCAGCATCTTGGGACTGTCTGTATCGGTAGGATGTCATGATGGTGAGTTGATAGCGATCATTGTGAGCTATACATCACAAACAAACGGAATGATGAGGTGCATTGACGAAGCAAACGAAATCGATCAGCGTGGTGGTACAATGGCAGATCTCACCGCCTGCTCTTATCTGAAACACAGCTGCTCAACTTATGCAGGCACCCATCCCTAGGCTGAATTCTCCCGCTTCATTTCAAATTCGACCAGTTCTTTTTTCAAATGGTTGTAGTCCTCTTTTAATGTATACAACTTTGAGGTGGAAAGAGTGGGGGACATAGAAACCGGTGGAAATGTGTCGTGGAGCTCCTTAAGATGCTGGTCTGTCCGTATGTCAGTCCGTCGGATGGCGAGTTTCTCAATGCTTGATGGCAAATTGTTGTGAAGGTATGGTAGTGCCACATGGTATCAAAAGAAGCCACAGTCTATCCGTAGCTCTTTGAAAGATGACATGTCGAGGGGTTCTCGATAGAAGTACTCAGGCAACGACAAGATCAGACATTATCCATCCCTATACTTATCATCCGACCACCATGATCTCAGTCCAGATCAGAGTCAGAGTCAGGATTGTCATGTCCCCAGGTGAACGAATATCTTCTACTAGGGTCTTCCTCTACCTGGACATGAAGCTGGAGTGCACAAGCTCGCTCCTGTATGAAATCCAGTTCATCCTGCACATGCTCATGAGACCAGCCGAGTGTGTAAATTTCCAGGCTTGAGAGAGTAGGAAACCGACGATTTGAAATCATTGCATCAAGGAGCTCGTCGACGTCTTGCATCCATACGTAGGCTCTACGGATAGTGATTTTCTCAATGCTTTCTGGCAGTGATTCGTGCATGAAAAAAGGCCCATGACCAGTAGTTTTCAACAGAGCCATGTCCACATGAAGATAACGCAGCTTGTTGAAAGACCTCAGATCGAGAGATACTCCTGTGTAGTCGTCGTGCAGCATTATTTTCAGACGTTCAAGCGTATCTGTTATGTTCTGTAGAGGATTCAAGTGCTTGTTAGTGATGGGTATGCGTGACATAGTGTCGGGATTAGAGGCGAATTTGGTATTGATGTCCAGCGATTGCAACTTTGTGCACCTCTTCAAGACACTTTCGAGACCTTCTCCATCCAACTTGCAACGGATCAGCTTTAGATGGAGGAGTGAAGTGAAGCTAATTTTCGGTTGAATGGACAGCAGTGAACCGTACACACACAGCCCTCTTCCATGGAATGAGGTGATGGTCGGCTGCGAAAGAAGACACACGCAACTGGCCAAAGACTTGATATAGCCATCAAACGACCACACATCAAGGCACTTGAGAGAACAGAGGATCCGGGGCGATTGGTCTAGCCTTGACTGCAGTCCGACTGAACGTTCGTGCGACAGCCGTTTGGCAGACTTGAGAATCGAGGACTTAAGACTGGAACCTAAGGTGGTCTTCAAGAGCATTTTCACAAAGTAGTCAAGGCCACCTGTTTCCGAGTCAAAGCGTAGTGAACGCAGGTTTGGAAGCAGAGTCAGTAGAAGCGCGACTTCTGCTCCCTCGTCACCACTCTTTAGGCTTTTCTTCCATGACCTTCTGAAATGTTTGCGCAGACTATCAAATCCCACGAAAGATCTGAGAGCAGCAACAAACGCGCGAGAAGTTGATTTATTCAAAGAGACCTTCTTGTGAGTGTCTTCCGGCGCAAACAAGCCGATACGTAGTTGTTCGACCATGGCAGCAAGATCAGGACGGTGGATTATGGTAAAGAGAAAGTTTTTAAGTCTTGATTGCTCGCAGGCAACACGAGAGTTGCGTTCGTCTTGTTGATGGTGTTTGTGCTGCCGCTCGGAGTCTGAATTCAGTAGCTGGTGTTGAGCGGCAGATTCTTCGTGCTTGACGAAATTGCAATACAGCTGTGATTGGAAGATGGCGCGAAGTTGCTTGGCTATAAGACATAGACTGATGATGGCCTGCTGGTTGATCTTTTCATCTTCACTAAGTGTCTCGTTTCTGCGTGTGCACACATCAGTCGGGAGTTTGAGATGGTCGGCGCCTCCAAGCCAGATCTCGTTTGGAAAGTGAACCATGTCAGGCGCACACGAACGCCCTGGTCAAGTTGAGAATTGTGGGAGGTGCTGTGATTGTTGCGCTGTTGTCTCGGCTGAAGTAGGGAAAGTGCTCCGATGAATGTCGTGCTGACAAGTACGAGCTGTAATTCGCCTAGAGTGGATGCGATCTTTGTTTTGAGTTGGCTGGATGTTTCGTGATTGATTGACAGCAAAGGGCGAGAATGTGTGGTGGAAAGAACACGAAGCGGAGCTCGAGGAGTGAGCAGATTGTTGCAACAACAAAACAAGCACGGCGAAAAGTGAGTTGTTGCGCGGAAGGACCAAGTGAAAATAAACAAGGAAGTCACCACTCCCTCCGCATGAAGGAGCATGCTGCTTCTACAACTGTTGAAATGCACAAGAAATTCTAAGTCGGAGCCATGCCCACGAAGAGGCCATATTTTAGCGGCTCTCTCTGGAACCAGCTCTGATGTGAAATCAATTGTGCATAGTCACAATCTATAATTTGCTTGCTGCCACTGTGAGAGCGTAGCTCTCTGATTTCCTGGCCTATAGTGTCTGATTTCTCTGCTCTAGCAAGAGAGAATGTCTTGATGAAAAGAAGATTACTCACAGGGCAAAGATCCGACGAAACAGCATGGGTCCATGAGCTATGCAAGCAGATCTCCGTTCTACAGATGTCGATGTCTATGTCAGCAAGTAGAGACCGAACTACGTCGGTCGAGTCGACTACTCAAATCGACTCTTTGTTCATGAGTCAGATGGAAGAGCAGTATGAGGCATTTTCATGAGAAAAGCCTGCCTGGTACAGGTGATGCTCCTATGTGCTAGACCTGACCCGTTTCGTTTGACGTTCATGACTGAGCGTGCTTGTGTAGAGACGTTGATGCTCGTCGGGCGGCTTGCAAAGCCGCCGCAGCTCAAGGCTTGGCAGCTTTCTGTTACATACCGCTCAACCCATACCACACCCTACCCGTATAAAAGATAGAATCGTCGAAGACAATTCTCATTTTTTTAATAGTCGTTATATACTCCTAGCCTTTCCACAACATTGTTTGGTGATCTCTAGACACTCTCTAGCGCACAGTGTTACTTGAAGACCTTGCTGTCTGCACATTCCTTGCCCTCAAACTGGATGGGAATATCCAAGGCCTGGATGTCCTTATCTTCGACAACAGAATTGCCGATCATATGATTGAGTTAATGAATTCATGTAGAGCTTGGAAAAAGGCACGTGAACTCTGGAGTTGGTTGACGTTACGCGTTAAAATTTGAATATCTCTATTCCCTATGCTTTTTGCACACCCTAGCCTTTCCACAACATTGTTTGGTGGTCTCTAGACACTCTCTAGCGCACAGTGTTACTTGAAGACCTTACCATCGGCCCACTCCTTGCCCTCAGGCTGGATGGGAGCATCCCAGGCCCACATGTCCTCGACGAACTTCTTGTCCTCAGGGTTCTTGGGGTCGAGCTTGGTGAACTCGTAAGACTCGACGTCAGGGGCGACGTCGAAGGCAGGGAGAGCCTCCTGACCGCGGACGAGGAAGGCACCACGAACGATCGAGTCGTTGGAGGAGCCGTAAACGGAGGCGGCACCGAAGATGTACTTGCGGGAAGCCTCAAGACGGGTGAAGAAACCACCGATGAGGTTGGAGGTCATGAAGGTCATGGTGAGCTCATCGTTGTACTTGTAGTCCATTCTCCAGAGGGAGTACTCCTCGAAGTTGGCGTTCTCCCAGAACCAGGGAAGGGCGACCTCGCGGGTCTCCTCGTTGGAGTACTTGCGCTTCAGCTCGTCAAGGACGAAGGTCGGGCGGCCGAGAGCCTCAAGAGGGTGCTTGGGCTTGGGGGCAGGGGCAGCCTCCTCCTCGGCCTCAGCAGCCTTGGGCTTGGGGGCTTCCTTGGGCTTCTCGGCCTTGGGGGCGGCCTCCTTCTTGGGGGCGACGTTGGGGATGGCCTTCTCAATGAACTCGAGCTTCTCGGCGACGTCAGAGTAGATGGACTGGTTGGTGACAGTCTCGAACCAACGGGTGACGTTGGGGTTGTTGCTGCGCCACTCCTTGTCGAAGAAGTACTGGAAGCCACGGGAGATGATGCCGGCAGCGAAGAGGTCGGCAAGAGTGAGGCGCTCACCAACGAGGTAGGTGTTGACGAGGAAGTGGTCCTCGAGGGCACCGACGGCCTTGGCGGTGGCCTTCTGGGCATCCTCGACGGACTTCTTGTTGTAGGGGTCACGGCCAATCAAAGGGCGGAACCAGCCACCAAGGGCGGTAAGGACCTCAGTGTTGGCGAAGGACATCCATCTGAGGATGGAGGCGTAGTCCTGCTTGGTCTTGCCGAGGAGGGTGGTCTTCTCGTTCTGGGAGGTGACTGTACAGCAGATGCGGTCAGCGCGCTGTCGCAAATAAATTGGAAGCCATTGTTTGTGCAGAAGTGAGGGGTAATGGAGCAATCAGATCAAATAAAATCTCAACAATAGTCTTCAGACAGGGATAACTGTTTGATAATATGTCTCATCATTGCAGGGAGGTTGGCGGTAGAGGATCCTGAGGTGGGGTGTAGGAAACGGAGAGCAATTGGGAAACGTACGGTAGATGGCGATGGCAATGCACTCGGTGAGGACGTAGCCGTCAGTGCCCTCGAAGGTGGGGACCTTGCCGAGCTTGTTGAGCTTGAGGTACTCGGTGTCGACACCCTTGGCAGGCTCGGTGTGAACAATGTCAAGGTTGAGGTTGTTGGCCTTTGCGACGGCCAGCAGGGCGGTGGTACGGGGGTTGCCCTGCGCGGGGATGTTAGCTGCGCTGTGGATTGTGCCAGGTACGTGTTCCAAGAGCATACCGCGTAGGTGTAAAGCTTGCCGAAAGAAGACATTGTGAGGGGTATGTGCAACTGATGAAGAAGAAGCTACACAGAGGGGGTGGATGAGGTGGTGAAAAAGAAGAGCGGCGGCGTTGAGCTTTGGGCACCGCCTTCCAATTTTTAGTCGGAGGATCCTCGGCTGTTTCCGCCAGCAGCGACGAAGTTCACGGCCATGCAGCGACAGCGACAGCGAGGTCTGCAATAGCCACACTCTGCCATCATGGAGCTCGGTGCACTGCGGTCAGGCCTGCGCGCCGCCATTGCCTCATTCCGTCAGCCTGCCACAAGGAGGTTTCCCATCAACCAAACACAATTCCGCCGTCTGGCCTCGACCAACTCAGACACTCCGCTGGGCGACATTCGCGCTGCTCCTCCGATCGACTTTGATACCAACACCAAGCCTGCTACCGCCGAGGAAAACGCTGAGGATGATGACCTCGAAGGCGGCCGAAGTGTCGCTGCCTACACCGCCATGATGGACCGTCTGCGCATCGTCCCCGCCTCGCCCTCATATTTCACTGGCAAGCCCGACTTCACCGACGACCTGCTGAACCTCGAGAACCTCTTGCGCAAATACCAGACCCTGCCCGTACTTCCCACCGGACATGCTCCCCGTGTCGCATGGAAGACTCTGGCTCAGTACAAGGTCAACAGCAACGAGCCCGTCAAGGCCGCTCGTTACACAAAGATCCTGCAGGTCCTGCAACGATTGAACTACATCCACCCCAACCTCATGCCGGAAGAAGTCGCAACTGCCCTAAGACGCTACATGCGTGACGTCCAGCCATTCCACAACCAGCCCAAGCCCGGTGTTGTTGACGAGTACGGCCGCGCTAGAGGCGTCGGCAGGAGAAAGAGCAGTAACGCTGTTGCATACCTGGTTGAAGGTGAAGGCGAGGTTTTGATCAACGGCAAGCCCTTGACTCAGGCCTTTGGTCGTCTACACGACCGCGAGAGCGCTCTCTGGGCTCTCAAGGTCACCGAGCGCATGGACAAATACAACGTCTGGTGCGTTGCTAGAGGAGGTGGTACCACTGGCCAGGCCGATGCCATTGCTCTGGCTGTGTCCAAGGCTTTGATGGTTCACGAACCGTTGCTCAAGCCCGCTTTGAGGAGAGGTATGTTGAATATGGTATCTATGTGGATGTGCCACAGCAATGCTAACTATATTCTTCAGCTGGTGTTGTCACAAGAGACCCCCGTCGCGTCGAAAGAAAGAAGCCCGGAAAGGTCAAGGCCCGCAAGATGCCTGCCTGGGTCAAGCGTTGATCCTTGTACTATTATTACATTTTCCCCATACACTCTGTATATCTGTACAAAATTCACCATGTTCCTTTTTCGAGTGTGTCTCTTCCTCAAGCTTTACGCTGAGGTCTCTGCTTTTGCGCCTGCTCACACAATTCCCTCTTGGGCAACTTCTCCAGCCAACCTTCTTCTCTCTTGACCTTGCCAACTTCGAAGTAGTTCTTGCCAGCCTCACCCTTGAACATGCGACTCCATCCGTCGATCGTGTCATGCACTCTCTTCTTTGCCAATCTCGTGTCCCTTTCTCTTCTCTTCTTCATCTCGGCTTTTGAAGGAGCATCATCATCCACAGGAATATAAGTCAACTCTGCACCTCTGATATCAGGCGTCAGGTCCTCTTGGAAACATCCAGTAATAAATGCGCGAGTAGCATCACGGCCAGCAAAGAAGTTGTAACTTCCTCCTGGACCGTAGACATGGCGGCCAGCGCTGACGTCGTAGATGGTGCCGTTCAAAGCAATGTAGACTGGCTTGCTAGCGTCGCTACCATCGTATGCTTTCAATTCCTCGTCGGTGAGGTAGAGTGGTCCTCTCTGTTTTGTCCTGGTCAGTGGCTTGTTTCTTCGAGGGGTCGTGGGGGTGAGCACATACAAGCCAGGACGCAACAACCGCAGGCTTCGAGTACCAAGGTCGCCAACCCCAGGTCAGCGATGAAGAAGTAACGAAGTAGCTCAATGCGCAATTGAGCAAGAGAATGCCACCCAGCACGCGCAGCACATCTGTGAAGCTGAAGCCAGAGCTCTTCTTCTTGGGAGTGGTATTTGAGTTCGAGGCTTCTTTGGGCACGACGGTAGGGTCTGCCGCTTTGGCACGCTGTCGTACTTCTGCCATGTTCTGTGTGTTTGAAAAAGGGAGAAGGGATCGAGTAGAAAGAGGAGTAATTATTGGACTTGGTTGATCGACAGAGGGGAAGAGAGACAATTAAATGCCAAGGCCGAGTTGCTTTCGGGATGGCTTTGGCCTGATGACCATTCACTCGTCATCAAACGTCTATCTCCAAACTCTATTTTTGGCTTCCATGTGCATTGCCTGATTTCGACTCGCATTTTCAATTTCATACTCCGAGTATTTGAAATGACATGTGTCGACAAGGACAAAAACTTCCTGCCTCTTACTCGATCAACATCATCGAGGCCAACTTGTGACTTCCACGCCTTGAACAGCTGGGTATCTTTAGTTGTCTTTCTATACTGAATCCATTATGTAGAGTACAAGGCGTAGAAACAACCACAACGGCAAGGACAAAACCATTCCAGCTACCATAACAATACAAAACATCATAAGTAAGCACGACATCTTCTCCACTTGGACCTTGCAATCGCGACGTTGTCCATGTGACCGAATAGCTTTTTCTGGATACACTGCAGCATGGGTACACCACTGCTCCATCTTTACGTCGACGAACAAATCCTGTCGGGGTATCGTTTTGCCAAACTTTGGTATTCGTTCCCAGTGCCGCCACAGACGATGCCTCTTCTTATCTCCTCGTCTGTAGATTCGCAGTGATTTTGGCAATCTTCTCCAGAAGCGATGGGTGAAGAAACCAAGTTTTCTCTCGTAGACAAGGACAATGCGCAATTTGCAAAACTGATAGAACTCGCGTGTGATCTGCAGGCGAGTGCGAAGAAGTGCTGGCAGTCCTGTCTCGTAAATTTCGTATTCATCGTCAAGGACAAGGTTGTAAATGTTTAGACGCAACTCGAGTGGAAGAGAGAAGAGTCCTGTAGTTGTTGTTTCGTTTTGTCGCCCGGAAAGATGCACGAGCTCATAGCTCTGGTAGGCTGGCTGCTTGGGAGCCATCTCAATGCCAGACTCGATACTGCTCGTACGAGGCTTGTAGGTCGCGAAGAAGGCCTTGCACAATCTTTGGATTGCGAGATGGTATGAATGCTGGAGCCTTTGGGTCCAACTGTTTCGAAGAAGTCCTGGGTACTCTGGGAGCAAAAGCAGCTGCCTTTGGATCAAGAGGACTGCTTGATGGCATGCTTAAGTATGACTGCAATGCCTATGACTCTTGAAGAAACGCGACTGACAAAACATGCAGTACAAAAAGGCTTTGTGACGAAGAGATGAAATGAAATGTGCAGAGCAAAGAAAATCGTCGTAATTGTGTGTGAGGGGTTGTCTTCTGGATGCGTGAGTTTGATATGCTTTTGGCTTCAAGTGCACGATGTATGCCACTCAATTGCATAAGATCTTGCTCAATCCATGTGTTTATATCCACTATCACGCTTCAAACTTACTTTCGACCACATCCCCTCAGAGAGATCAGCTACGAGCTCAAGATGTGTTTGTCCAAGCTTCTCGTGTGCATTGCTCTGTCATACGAAGGTCATCTTGAGATGAACATCCTGGAAAATCACTGAAACCTGGCCTTCGACGGAAGTTTCCTTTGAAGATATCGTGCATTTTAGCACCTGGAATGGTGCCCTTCGCAGCCCAAAAAGGATTGTCTAACGAAGGGGCATCAAGCTTCAGACAAGTGCGATGAACGACAAGTTGCATGTCAATTCCAAGGCCTCTGACATGTCCAACGAGAGGCTCATTCGAGTGGCATGTCAATCGTTATGACCGACCGAAAGGACAAGAACGAGTGAGGTTGAAGACGACCTGCAGTCTCAGTGATCGGCAAGATACTTGCCGTTCGACGCATAAGCACTAACCAAAAAAGGCAGGAACTAACACCGCAGTCGCTCCTTCCACCAACTCGAGTCTCGCTTTACACGAAATCAATATTTTCTTGAGTCGATGTTCGTGTTGTCGTGATTTGTCAATCACGTTAAGATTGTTCCACCACCATGTCCAAGCATCGAGCCGCAACCACATCTTTAGAAAATGCATCTAGCAACGAACAATCATCTCGAGGCACACCATTCCACGATCTAACATGGAGAGTATCTTGGCATGCTGATCATTGAACACTCGCTTGGAAAGAGGGCCTTGGTCGAGGCGGTCTATCAATCAATTTTGACCGCCTGGAAGATCCTTCGCGTGCTCCCATCTGCAGCATGCCGCATCCTGGGTCGACGACGACCTATCGTTCCAGCATTTTGGTCCAAACATAGAACACGATGAGTAGTAAGCACACGTGGAATATCATGGCTAGGTAACTAGGCCAGCACGGACTGAGAAAAGGCCAAAGATGCATGTCGCAAGGAGGTCGGATCAAGTATAAAAGTATGGCCAGCCCCTTGATCTCATCTTATTGTTCGAGTATGGTAACAGCGTTTCCCATTATTTGAGATGAAGTCTGGATTGATCTTCGCAGTCGCTGCGGTGTTGGCCTGCTGCAATGCTAGTCCTGGCGACAAGCTGCCAACATCAGCATCGAGCGACATCCAAGTCGCTCAGGAACAACTGAAGATCCTGATATCTCATGCCAAATACATCGTCAAGTCAGCCAAAAAGCCATTCAGTTCGATATGCAAGCCCGGAAATGTCCAGGTTCGCAAGGAATGGGGCACTCTTTCTCCCAGGGAACGTATCGCCTATACCGATGCTGTCCGTTGTCTCCAGAAGAAGACTGCCAAGTCACCAGCTTCCTGGGCTCCTGGTGCAAAGTCGCGCTATGATGATTGGGTGGCTACTCATATCGATCAGACACTCCAAATTCACTATACAGGCACGTTTTTGGGTTGGCACCGCTTCTTCCTTTGGGAGTATGAACAAGCACTTCGCAATGAATGTGGATACCAAGGCACACAACCCTACTGGAACTGGGGTCTTTCTGCTGAGAGTGGCATGGAGAAAAGTCCTGTCTGGGACGGCAGCAAGACAAGTATGAGCGGCAACGGCGCCTATATCAACCAGACCGGCCTACAAGTTGTCCTCGGTGGAAATGGCCTCCCTGAGATTTTCTTCCCGACCGGCAGTGGAGGCGGCTGTATTGAATCAGGTCCCTTTGTCAACATGACTGTGAATCTTGGTCCGGCAGCTCTCACCATCCCTGGCAACATCACTTCCGTCAATCCTAATGGCCCTTTATCCTACAATCCTCGCTGTCTGAAACGCGACCTCACAGATGAACTCAACACCTGCTTCGGAAATTTCACCGCCATCGTTGGTAACATCCTCAGGCCCCAAAACGTCTACGATTTCCAGATGCAGATGCAAGGTATCCCTGGCAGCGGCAATATCGGCATTCACGGCGGTGGCCATTACTCCATGGGCGGCGATCCTGGTCGCGATGTGTTTACCTCACCAGGAGATCCGGCCTTCTACCTTCACCATGGCATGATAGATTTGGTGTGGACGGCATGGCAGATGTTGGATCCTGAGAACAGGATTTATGGCAAAGAAGCCATTGCTGGCACGAACACTTTTCTGAACCAACCACCTAGTGCGAATACAACTTTGGACACGGCGATCAGTATTGGCTGGGCTGGAAGGGGAGTGAATGTCACAATGAAAGATGTGATGAGTACAGTTGCTGGGCCGTTTTGTTATGTATACGCTTGAGTATCGGAGCTCTCATAGTAATAGCAATATAGGAATTTGGAGGTTGTCTTGTTTCAAGTCTTGCGACGCAATGAGCGAATATCGTTCGAGCCATCTTTCCACCTTCTACCACCACTCTCTAGGCAACAACCTCCGCAGCCCCATCCTCGCCCACACACCACAACAGCCCTCTCAATCTTCTTCTTCAGTACCCAGCCATAACAGCCAGCCATACCAATGAGAAAAAAAAAGAACATATTCTCTTCCAAAAATAATTCCAGAGGATCCATCCGCGGTAAAAAAAAAAAAGGCAGATCATACTCCTACTAACAAAAAGCGGCAAAAATAAACAAGCTTGAGGGTTTATTTTCTGCTGTATATAGGGCATGTTGAAGCTCTGGATTTGTATGTGTTGAACAAAGTCAACTAGCCTAGAGGAAAAGATCAAGGTTAGTTTGTTCGATGATAGGGTTGATGGGAGGAATATGGAAGGATGGGGTGGGAGAGATGGGGACTTAGCTCTGAAGAGCGTGAGATGGAAAGTCGGAAACAAGAAGCCTGTGATGTTTCGAGTCAGCGTGAATGATTTTGTTTCGAGGAGGATATGGGAACTTAGCTCTGAGAGAGAGGTATGCAGACAAGAGTACAGAGTCCGCTGTGCTGGCTAGTCAGTGTAGATGTGCTCATAGTAAGGGATGTGCGTATACTCAGCTGGCAACACTTGAACAGAGGGATGTAAGCGAAAAGAAGAGGGAGAGCACGAAGAGAGATCTGAAACGAATTTATAGGCAAGTCATACTGTGACTGGAGTGTGCTGATTATGTAAGGTAACTTGCTCAACTTGTGGGCGTGGGTAGCCTATAAGCTGCGTCGAAGCTAGACACGGATAGACGAATTATAGTCGGAGGGGGCTAGGATATTGTTCCTAAGCAGATGTGAGTTATGCTGTCTAGCTACACCTTCCTCAAATGCGAATAATAGCATGATCAAATGCAAGCTCCCGTCATCCATTTACCAAATATTGTGACTTGACTGAAAAAGAGATGCAATCTACTCATCTCCAGCCAATCTCTGTAGCCCAGTCCTGCCAGCCAACCTGGCTCCCAGACCGCCACCCTGGCCCAGATCGGCCTGACTTCTCAATTGCCCAACGAATTTACCCTTTTCGCTTCTCTTCCTATCATCTTCTTCTTTCTGCTTGCGGTCACGCTCTTCCAACTCGGCTAGACGCTTCCTGCGATCTGCTTCTAATTCTGTGGCGTTTGATTGCATAGCTGCTAGTTTGGCCATGCGTTCTGCTTGACGATTAGGAGAAGCAGAGCGTTCTTGCCTTTGTGGACGGTTGTCATCCCTGGAAGATCTCGGTGGACGGTCGTCTCTATCATTCCTAGAAGATCTGGGACCGCGGTTGCTGTAAGGCTCATAGCTTGGTGATGCACGACGTCTCGGCGAAGGAGATCTTCGCGATCGAACAGGAGAAGGCGAGCGTCGTCTACCATCTCTGTCTCTGTTCTTGCGAGAGGGAGAACGCGAGTCTGAGCGTCGCGGACTAGGGTATGATTTCCGTCTGCGTGAATCTGGTGAGCGTGAGATGCTGCGGCGATACGAGTCGTGTTTGCGAGAAGAACGTCTATCGTCATCACGTCTGTCATCGCGCCTATCATCTCTCCTTCTACGTTCGGGTGATCGTGAGCGGGAGTACGAGGGCGAACGATGGCGATGTGATCGGTGCCTGTGGGAGGAACGTCTCTCGTCATCGCTGTAGTCGTCGTGGCGTCTACGTTTGCTGCGGTGCTCATCGTCTCTGTGACGGTGCTTGCGATGGCTACGTCTTGAGTCGTCTTCGTCCTTGCCAGCAGCCTTGAGCAGGGCTCGACGCTTGGTGGGATCGTTCATCATGGCTTCCAAGGCGGCCTGCTCTTGTTGCTTGATGGCCAGCATAGGATCATTGCGCACCTTTGTCGCGGTATCTCTTTGGTTATTTGCAATTTGCAGAGCCGAGGGACCTACGGCGGCAGCTTTTTGCATGGCCTCAGTGGCATTTCTCTTGACAAGTCCGTCCAGTCTTCTCTTTCCGAGCAAATATGCTTCCATCTCTTCTGTGGTTCCCTTCTGGCCATCTGCAGGACCGCCGTACATCCAGTCTACTCTGTCGACACGCTTCTTGCCGCCAGCGGCCTCTTGCATCTGTTGAAGTTCTTGGATTTGGCGTTCTTCGGCGCGCTCCTTGAGGACCTGGTCGATCTTTTTGCGCTCATCGAGGGCTTTCTTCTCTTCTTCCCAGACGCGCTTCTGGTTGGACATGAGCACGGGGTGCCATGACTTCTTCAAGTTCAGATCGCCACCCATTTTGATGTTCGATTGTGCGCTGTAAAGCGCTACAACTTAAAGTGAAGGTGTTTGTTGTCGAACGTTGCGAGAGGAGATGCACGGTAGTTGTTCGATGTGGTCAGATAGACGTGCTGTTGCGCCGAGCAATTTTCATCAGATGAAGGTGGATGGGAAAGAAGGTTGCCTGGTGGCTTGCTGTCGCGTGAAAGTCACACTCCGCATTGAACGCCAAGACACTCTATACAACGTCCATCGCAACTTCTCTCAATACGACCCTCTGCCTTAGATTTGAACACAACTCAACTCTATGGAAGCAGCAACGCGACTTGCAGCCAAACCTCATACCCTGTTTTTGGCGACTCTATCGACTTGCTTAGCGACCTGTCCGGATGCACTTTCATGCAATCTCTCTTCATCTTTTTCAGCCCCCTGCTTATCAATAAGCGCTGGATACTAGTTTGATGCTCGGAGAACTCAGGTCGGATTGTATTCAACATTGCATTCCATTTCTGATCGGTGGTCGTAACTTCGGGACATTGCCTTGTAGGAGTAGCCCATCCAGTACTGAGAATGATTGAATCGAGGTGCTTCGATCACGCGACATTGTATCTTGTGTGACAGCGGCCATATCAATGGACATTTCAAGCAGATGAAATGGTTCATCGAGCCAAATACTCTTCACATCTCTGACAAACAGCACGTCTCCGATTCCAATCCTCAGTCAAGCGAGCCATCTTCCAAATCACAAACGTCTTCCTCGACGGCACAGTCTGACCGCTGAAAAGCTCGTCATCATGGGAGAGCCACTTTTACCGCCATGAAACCTCGTCAGATCATCACGTCTCAAACACATGTCCCTTGCATCGGACCAGGGACCCTCTCCGAAGGAGGATTTGCACTCAACAACACCTTGACCATGGCGTCTAGACCCTCGTCCGACTTTGGCCTTACTCATCTTTTGCTGTCTGGGACTACTGATTGTGCTTCGCTTGACTCATCTACCAAGATCTGACATGCGCGTATCGTTTTTGGTATCAGAGCACATGCCAATTGATAAGTTCTTGAGATAAGCTCAACCCACGACAAGGCCGGAGCGATCTGACCGTCTAGGCCCGTCTTTGCGACTGCTTTCTGCAACCAATGACAGCAGGCATATCCGGAAACAGATTCAGGGACCAGACTGATGACATCAACAAGTCTCCTTCCCCGCACTTCGATCGTGAAGTCCATATCCACAGGTCAGCCTTATCGTGGGGAAAAATGGACCATCACTTTCGGTGGCTTGCTAACGACCACCTCTCTTTCGAGAGCGGCAGAAAAGTAAACGGTCTTAGGAGTGATTGCCATTGGACCATGACGGATAGAGTTCAACACCATGACGACGAAACATATGTCGATGGCTTAACCAGTGCTACGATCTTCAGGAAGAATCACGAGAGCATTCAAACCCAGCGGAGTGGTTGAGCAAACAAAGGAAAGGCTGACGACGGACGCTGCACAAGCTCCGAGTCCGATGATATGACAAAGCTCCAGAGGTAAGCTCTCTGAGGTAGCTCTCAAGCTATATAATAGTGTTGCACCCCACCTGTGAGAGCTTAGTTCTTTACAACAAGCATATCTTCTCATCATACCATATTACCACACTACAACCAAACACATCCAAACCTCAGCCATCAATCATGTCTGCTCCTACCGATACCACTCCCACTGCTCAGACCTCCGCCGATGGTGAGCGTCGTCGCTCTTCCGGTGGCCTCTTCAACAACATCCTGGCTCAGAAGCGCAGCCCCGACAATGCTGCTTACTCTGCCCGTCGCACAAGCATTGAGGAGCAAGGCCCACCAAAGGGTGTTCTCGGCAAGATGTGGGACAGGTATGTACCTCGAATATACTCAAATCTTTGATCACTTAGCTAACATACAATACAGCGCTGTCAAGGGCGTCGGTCCAGAGCAGAAGTAAATCACCAGTCACACAACCACCGAGTCAGTTCGGCAATGATCGATCAATACACGAACGATTATGAGATCTGCATATCTTCACACCACACTGTTTCGAGCTTTCGAGTTCGCTGGCTCAGGTTCTCCGGGTTTACTCACTGGCGCTGAGGGGAGTTTGGACGTTGGAGCTTTTCATTGCATGTATTATATAACGACTTTATGACAATCATTTATCATCCACACAAGCTTCTCATACATCTTCTGTGCATCCTACGTATATCGCGACCTGCAATCGCAGAAACGCTTCAGCAAATTATGTTGCAAACACCATCAGGTGAATTCCGGTCAGCAGAGGCATCGCAATGCTTAAGCGTTCATGAAACGATACGAGGTTCATGCAACGCCTTGCTGCCATTGGTTTTCGCATCTGTACCATCTCGGCCGGGTTTCGACACAAGCTGAGCTAGTCAGACAGTTCTGCATTGCACTGACGCAAATGGAGAAGAGGATGGATTCTCTCTTGCTGAAGCTGTTTGGCTCGGTTGTGACAACAGGAGATAAAATATATCAACCTAATCAGCCAGAGAGCAAAAGTATCTTGAGCCAATCGCCTGGTGACTAGTCTCAAATGTCTGAACTTTTGCCAAAAGATAGATGTGGTAGTTAGAAACTCTGAGTTAGTCCTTTAAGGGGAATGAACAAGGTAAGAAATGGTCTTTGATGTCAGGGCCTACAAAATCGGCACACAAAGAAGCAAAGTCATGTAGAAGAGACTCGGTGGCGAAAAGCAAGTTTGAACGAGTCAGAAAGAAGAAAACGGTTTACTGTGAGGGACTCTTTGGGTGTGTGTGTGGCGGAAAGAAACATAGCAGACGAAAAAAAACATGCGAACAAGGACCTGTACGAAAGCCTGAGAGATGATCGTTGTACAAGAACGAACAAGACTTGGAATCGAGAAGAGGAAAGTCACATCGAATCCCTTCCTTCTCAATCCCTTTATCCCTCAGGCCTTCCAAGCCCCCAAAGACCATTCATATTATCCACGGTGATGGCACAGTGGTCAGAACGCCTTTGCGAATGAGTCTTGCGAATACAAGATATAGTGTAGCTATGCCTATTTCCGTAGTGGCGTCCACCACATTCTCGTTGGAGGAGATCGTATGTTCCGTTCCTACTCGCTGTATTTCAATTTGGTTCTTACTGGCATACTGGTCAATGGGACAAGAAAGGTATAACAATAGAAGGGGTATATGAAGTAACATTGAATGCTTTTCCTGTGCAACTACCTGGGCTGGTTGACTTGCACCTTCTTATCCTCACCGCAGCTGACAATACCCCAAGCCTCATCCCATTGCACACCAAACACCTTGATGCCTTCACCGCCTACAGGCTTCTTCTCGCCTTGACCATCACGCTCGAGAACAAAGATGCTTTCGCCAGTCATACCGCCTTCAGCGATACCGCCATTGCCTGCTTTGGCATTACGGACATCCCAGACACGAACACTACCGTCATGGCCACCAGAGGCAAAGACATAGCCGTTATCAGGCGAGGGTGCAAGTGAGACTACAGCATTGTTGTGGCCACGAAGCGTCATGGCAACAATCGAAGTAGCAGAAGCGCGAGGGTCGATGAGGGAGATGTGACGAGCAGTGGTACCTGCAGCAACCAGATTCAGTTGAGGCAGAGCGGCGACTGAGACCAGTGGGTGCGAGGTTGCGCGAGTGTCGACGCACGAGTGAGTGGCCAGATCCCAGGTCTTGAGTGTGTGGTCCCAGGAAGTGGAGTATGCGACTGTGGCATCGTCGGGTTTGAAAGTGACATCTGATACTGGTGCAGTGTGGCCGGCCAGGAGAGAAAGTGCGCCGCGCTGAGGGACAGTGACGCTGGTTTTCCTTCGCTTGTTTGAGGGGTTGGGGAGGAGATGTGCGGGTGCTGAAGGGTTGCTCTTGATATCGCTGCTGAAGATACCGACAGTGTGATCTTGCGAGGCGGTCAAGATACGCTGAGAGGGAGTGTGTACGGCCAGTCTGTCCACGGAAGCTGTGTGTCCCAGTAACTCAACCTTTGGTGTAATCTCGCTGTCGTTGTAGTTCCAGATTCTGACGCTGCGGTCCACGCTCGAAGACACCAAACGTGAGTGATCCAGGAACTTGACGCTCTTGACGGGTCCACTGTGTCCACCATCTCCACTTGTCGCCAGCACCTCTTTACTTTGATTCCACAATCTCAACAATCCATCGTAACTCGCCGACACCAAACGCTCGTTTCCAGCACCAGCAAAGTTCTTGCCTGCCCATTTTCCAGCCGCTGAAGTAGAGGAGAGGAGATCGATGCTGCTGACCCAGTCGTCGTGTTCGAAAGAGGCGACATGCGACGGCGGCACGAGAGCGCGTACATATTCGACATTCAAGGTTGTTTCGGCGGAGATACCGTTGGCGGTAAGGAACTCATCGATCGAGGTTCGGAGGAATTGGCCGTTGATCAGGAACTCAAAGGGGACGGGTTGTTCGGTCTCGAGCAGACGGTTGACAAGGGTTGAAAGCTGGTATCTACGGAGCTCTGTGACAATTGTCAGCTATGTGATATGTCCCAGGAAAGAGGCATCATGCTAGCGCAAATGCGCGACATCGGGGTACTGCTTACCAGTCGAGACGAGGATCGGACCAGTGTCCTCGGGCAACTCGATATCCGGACTCCTCGTACTGAGCTGAATTCTCACTTGCGACGTCGACATGTTGCTGGATATGTGTGTGGTATGTGTTTATTCGACTAGATCGCATCTCGAAAAAAGTTCATGCATGGGTACAGATTCTGCCGCTGTCAGGCTCACCGCCTTACCAATTTGTGCCGCTAGTGCAGAGGCTGGAAGCTTGCACAACCTCTACAACTTCAACCTCTCAAATTGCACGTCTGCCAGGTATAATGTATTGTGTATATGTATATATAGCTCATTGTCGAATCGGTGCGCATAGAGAAGTTACTTCGACCAATCGCATGGGCTACTCTTGTAAGCATGCCTTGTTACAGTTTCGATGCGACCAACGACACTTTTGGGATTACATGTGTTCGATTGGGCCATCAAGACGACACAAGTCCACATCTCTCATGGTAGCCTAATCTTCTCCGAATATGCCGTGCTAGGATTCGCGGACTTGTCTGCTTACAGCACTCGTGATTTTGATTCTCCCAAGTCCAGGATGTATTGACCAGGTGAAGACGAAAGTGCCAGAGGTGGACACGGAGATCCGCTTTACTCTCATCTGAGAACGTTCATTTGCTTAAGTACTTACGCTCAGATTGATGCCTGAGGCTGGTGGCAATCTATGATCAGTAGATTCAAAGCTTATCAAGAGCCGCATCTCGTGGACAACATGGTCATGAAGTTTTGGTTGAATATGCGGTCTAGGTAGAAACATGCAAGCATATCGAATTTTCCGGGCTCATAGTACAGATGACAAAGAAAAAAAGTGAAGATAGAAAACAGGGGGGTCCACCCTTGCGTTCTGATTTAGAACACAAGAATGCTGTACAGGACCGGAATTTTCTCCCTCAATGGGCAACCCTTGACTGCAAAACTGGTACTTGACGTTTCAATGTCATTCATCAGCTTTCCAGACAATCGCCTAGATTTTCCCTCTAATAAATAATTACCAGATTCCTATCAAAGAAATCGTCTATTTGAGGAATCCTTGGCCCTCGGTGTGGGTCTGAACACGAGGAGATGAGGGGTTGCGGACGGCCTTGGTGGTGGGAGGGTTGTACACGAGCTTTCTGGTCTTGACGACAGTCCACTTGTATCTGTAGCACAAAGTCAGTATTTGTTAAAAACCTCAATCCAGTATTCGACATGACTCACCTCTTGACCCAGACGGAAAGAGCGAAGAGAGTACCGGCGACGGCCATAACCTTCCAGCCCATCTTCTTGCGGTCGTCCATCTCGGGCTCGGCAGTCCAGTTCAAGAACTCGACAACATCCTTGGCCATCTGCGAGGTGGTGGCGGGGGTCTTGTCGTCGTACTCGACGAGACCATCGTAGAGGACACGGGCCATGGCGATACCGGTACCGGGGAAGTAAGGGTTGAAGTTGAGACCCTCCTGGACAACAGCACCAGCTGGGGGCTCCTCGGGGTAACCAGTCAGAAGAGAGAAGATGTAGTTGCAGCCACCGTGGCGGGCCTTGACCATGAGCGAAAGATCCGGGGGAAGAGCACCGTTGTTGGCAGCACGGGCAGCCTCGTCGTTCTTGTAGGGGCTGGGAAGGTAGTCGGAGAGCTTTCCGGGACGCTTCTCGATCTCACCCTCATCGTTGGGCTCGGTGTCGTACTCGTTCTCCTCGGCAAGGGCCTTGGCCTCATCGACGGTCATGAAGTTACCGACAAGGTTGCGGTAGGCAATGCGCTTGAGGGAGTGGCAGGAAGCGCAGACCTCTTGGTAGACTTGGAAACCTCTGCGAAGAGCCTGGTGGTCGAAGGTCTTGTAGAGCTTCTCGTGCTCCCAAGGGTACTTGGTGGGGTGAAGACTGTCGGGCCAATGGTCAGCGCTGGATGGTCGAGTGTGTATGTAGGCGATGTATGACATACCCCTCTTCGGCGGGAGTCATGGCGTGGGCCTCACGACCGAACTGGTAGTAGTACCATGCGGCGGAACCGACAGCGAAGACGGTGGCAGCCGAGGCAGTGGCGGTGGTTGCCCATTGGGAAGACTCGGCACCGGAGGAGGAAGAGGCAGCGCGCTGGAGAGATTGAGACGTCAGCTGGGCATGATTCAACGGGCGGGTTTGCGGTCGAGGGTGGTTGGAGGTATGGACGAGTGTCCGGGTGTTGGGCGAGGGCGTACCGTGGACTGGCGGGTTGCAGTGTTGCGAGCTGCGGCGGCAATGCGCGCGGATCGCAGGCTGGATCTGGCCAACATGGTCTGCGATTGACTGTGTCGGGGTCGAGAGGAGAGGGTAGATGGAGGTGCTTGTCGAACAACTGAGGTCGATGTCGCCCGCGAGGAACAGAGAAAGCCGAGTGCTTAGACCCAGCCTGGCGCTGATTGGCTGAGGCCTGCTCTCGCTGATTTCACCAGCGTGCCATTTGAATCGACCGACTGGCCTTGACTTCTGGCCACCTCGACTCTGATCGTGCTCCAAGAATTTGAGAGTTTGGTGACTTTGCACGTCACAGCGAGAGCCCGCAAGACTCATAGCCAATTTCGCCCTCACGAGCCTTTGCGCACCCCATTCCACCACCCCGAGTCCAACCGCGCATCCTCCGCAACCATGGCCTCGAACGGCGAATATCCCCAGGACGACTCACCGCCCGCCTCGCCCACCTTGAACCCTCAGCAAGACCAGTCCGAGTCGGAAGACGAGATTCCTGAGCAGAAGCCCAAGTCGGCCTTGAAGAAGTCTGCTCCTGTTCCCGCCGTCCAGAAGCCTTTCATTGCCGAGCAGCCCGACCCGTCGACCATCGATGTCAAGACTTTGAACCCTCTGTCGCCCGAAATTATCTCGCGCCAAGCTACTATCAACATTGGTACCATTGGTCATGTCGCTCACGGAAAGTCAACTGTCGTCAAGGCCATTTCTGGTGTCCAGACTGTCCGTTTCAAGAACGAGTTGGAGAGAAACATTACCATCAAGCTCGGTTACGCCAACGCAAAGGTCTACAAGTGTGACAACGAGGAGTGCCCTCGCCCCACCTGCTACAGAAGTTACAAGAGTGACAAGGAGGTCGACCCTCCATGTGAGAGAGAAGGATGCTCTGGTACATACCGTCTGCTCAGACATGTCTCGTGAGTCTCCACATACTGCGCTCCACATTAGCGCTATCTGACAACCTCCTAGCTTCGTCGACTGCCCTGGTCACGATATTCTCATGAGCACCATGTTGTCTGGCGCCGCCGTCATGGACGCCGCCCTTCTTCTCATTGCCGGAAACGAAACCTGCCCTCAACCCCAGACCTCTGAACATTTGGCCGCCATTGAGATCATGAAGCTGAACCACATCATCATTCTCCAAAACAAGGTCGATCTTATGCGCGAGGAGGCCGCCAGCCAACACCACGAGTCCATTTTGAAGTTCATCCGCGGTACCGTCGCCGACGGCAGCCCCATCATCCCTATCAGTGCCCAGCTGAAGTTCAACATTGACGCCATCAACGAGTACCTCGTCTCCAAGATCCCCGTTCCCCCAAGAGACTTCACCGCCGCCCCTCACATGATCGTTATCAGATCTTTCGATGTCAACAAGCCTGGTGCCGAGATCGAGGACCTGAAGGGTGGTGTTGCTGGTGGCAGTATCTTGACTGGTGTGTTGAAGCTTGGTGATGAGATTGAGATCAGACCCGGTATTGTCAGCAAGGATGAGCAGGGCAAGATTCAGTGCAAGCCCATCTTCTCCAGAGTTGTCTCGCTCTTTGCCGAGAACAACGACCTGAAGTTCGCCGTTCCTGGTGGTCTTATTGGTGTTGGTACTCGTGTCGACCCCACTCTCTGCCGTGCCGATCGTCTCGTCGGTTTCGTCCTTGGTCTCCGTGGCCAGCTCCCCGCCATCTACACTGAGATCGAGGTCAACTACTTCCTGCTCCGTCGTCTGCTTGGTGTCAAGACCGCCGACGGCAAGCAGGCCAAGGTTGCCAAGCTCGCAAAGAACGAAGTCCTCATGGTTAACATTGGTTCTACTGCCACTGGTGCCAAGGTCGTCGCCGTCAAGGCCGATGCCGCCAGACTGCAGCTCACCAGCCCTGCCTGTACCGAGATTGGCGAGAAGGTTGCTCTTTCTCGCAGAATCGAGAAGCACTGGCGTCTTATTGGATGGTAAGTCAAACTAATTCCATCTCACGAAACTCATACTAACTTTACATAGGGCTACCATCCTTGCCGGCTCCACCCTCGAGCCTACCATTGAGTGAACGACGACTGGTTGATACATCAACAACGACTTACACCGATACCCACGCAAGCAGGATCTTCGTTCCAGATCTTGTGGGGATGACACGTAGAGGATTTGACATGGAGAGGACGATCAAAAGTTGGATTTGCATGAACGCATCACGCTTTTCTATGTGTGTTAAGCGTGTATGTGCGGGATGCATGCTTGTCTGTGGGCATTAGATCAGGGGTGTTCTATGGCGCTGAGGACGAGAAGGGATGTGTTTTTCTTTTTCTTATCTTTCCATCCACGGATCTATCCTCACCCCTATTGCATGACACCGAAACAAAATACACAGTTTTATGACAGCACACCTATGGCTTTGCCTCTCTCCAAGGGAACTGATGATGTGAGTAGATACTATGTCTACTAGAACGGTCGAGCATGAACGACAATCATGTTCACGTAATATCTAAAGCCTGTCAGAGAATCTCCGTCCTCCAGAGTCGAACCCTCGACCTCTCTCTTATAAACAAAATTTTATGGGGGCTATGCCCCCCTTCTCCCGACTCCGAAGAGCAGGCGGTCTCCCACTACGCCAAACTCACGTTTGTGTCTTACAAGTGGGATGTGAGAAGGACAACTTCCAGGGTGTATATGGTTAGGTGAGTCAAGTCAGGCGCCTGCATGTGATCGTCTCACCCCATCACGAGATCGGGCTCCAAAGTTGATTGATCACTGCAGTGGTTGCAATCAAGTCGAGGGAGGCAACTTCAGGCCTACGTGTGTTGCTGTGCAAGTGGCACTTTCTCTACTGAGCCGCACCTCCTTCCTTCCTTCAAATCGCACCTTCTCTCTCATTCAGGCTGCACGTGCTCATATCATCCGAGCTGCACCTTCTCGTCTCCTACTTTCCTCGAACAACAAACCTTTTCTTTCATTGTTGAACAACAATCACAAATCCTACTCTTTATGAACGACGCTTTCGACACCTGATTTCATCGCCCTTGCATCCCCACAGGCTAGCACGCGGATCAGTGAGTTTGACTGCAGACAAGATCGTCTTTTTCGATGTTCTCTGACACAAACTAGCCATCTCGCGTGCCCGTCCAGATCACCAGCCTCTCGAAGGGAGTTTATCTCTTGCTTCACTTTACTCCGCCATTCTAAAAGCTTCCCATCACGCACAACACGCCGCACGAAGTCTGAAAGCGGTCTTGATCCTCGATTTACATCGTCTCCGATCTCTTCATCTCGCCAATTGCGCATGCAAAACACCAGATCTCATTCACCACCAATTGTCACCGCCCGCTGCAGTCGACAAAGACCACGAACATTTCGTCTCAGGATGTCTTCTCCACTTGAAAGTCTTCCCCCAGAGCTCTTTTATGAGATCTGCGAAGTCATCGACAAAAGCGGAGAATACAAGCGCCAGTATCATAAAACTTTTCTCAGTCTTAGTCTCACCAGCAAGACCTGTCGATCTTATGCCACACTATACATCTTTCGCAGACTCTTCTTCAAGGAGTATTCAGCCGCAAAACTTACAAAACACCTCACCGAATGTGTACAAACACTGGGCCGTCTGGGTGTTCTCCATCTTGTCCGCAGTGTGGACATCAGCTTCTGTCGTACTAACCGCTTCCCAAAGACCAGAAGCACGATGGTTGTCGAACTGCTCAAACAGTTCCCGAACATAATCCAGCTCTATGCCCAGCCTCGCAGAGTCCTGACTAAGAGCTTCATTGACGAGAAGAAAACCATCTTGGTCGATCGTGCTTTCAGGGCGGATAAAGAAGGTCGCTACCATTGGATGTACAGATGGTCGAATCACTAGATCTTTTGTCTCTGTCGACACAAATCGAAGAACATGAGGTAACACAAGATCACCCTCATGCCTAGTTCGTTCTTGCCAGCACGAAAAACACCATTGCTCAATCTGTTATAGTCAAAGCTCATCACCACTGCATGACTCGACACGGCTCGAATACACAAGCGGTAGGTATGCAGAGAGTGAAATGCTAAGAGCCGCTGCAGCATATGGCATCTCATACAAGGTAAATTGCTTTTTCGACCAGGAAGAAACATAACTGAAGTACTACATCGATACAAAGTTCTGCAACATTGCTCGAAAGAAGAAAACAAGGATGGCACATTGCTAGCTCAATCGATGGCTGCAAAAGAGACGGGCTATCCACAATGTAAAAACACACATACCATACAAGAACACAACATCAATGCTCTTGGTGTCTTCTAGCATTGTGACCATCCCATCCATGCATATAGCAATCTCATCTAGTGCAACAGTGTGAACAGAATGGTGCCCTCCTTATCCTACAAAACTGTACTCCATGTTCGATAAGACACTTTGCACCCACAATGACTGTCGTGGCAAAGAACTTCACAAGTCTGAGATTTGAAAGACATGCAGTCTCTGCAGCTATATCCTATGTAGCTGTGTGCTCTATATGTATAACCGGTGTGGTCAAATCTTGACATTGACATTCAATCTACCCATCGACGATAAGACATGTCTCTAACCACGAGGATCACCAAAACCACCCTATCATCATGTCATATAATAGCTTATAAACATACCCCCATGTCTAAGAATGTTTGTGGAGAGAAGAATATCGATATCTATAACTGTTCATCAAGAGACAAGGTCGTACCTTCAGTGTTGCTGAAAATTCCAAAGCGAAAACTAAGATGGAAGCAGCTCCACGCGACGAGTTCACAATCCTATATCTTGCACGGACGGTCAAGTTAGTACGGACTTCAAGGATCCTGCTCCGAAGTGTGATGACAAGGACAGTATTGGATTGGAATGCCAAGGTCGAACTCTTGGATCAAGCCAAAAGTGCTTAGATCTAGAATCCCAAGATCTGCTTGATTGTTTGAGCAAACACTATCAAACTCCATTTTCCATGCAAATGATCCCGTCTGCGTGAATCAACACACCCAAGATGTTGTTGCGTAAGATTTCAGACCAATAGTTCATCAATCTGCCGTTGCGAATTATCCCCCTTCTTGATCCATGCCGATCGCAAGTAACCGAGTATCCTAAAGTCTGCGACCAATGTTTCCAAAAGCAACAGCACTGACAAACAGCACACTAGCAATCCAAGTAGCCACGCCTACACTTTCGAGTGTAAAAGTACCCAGCACCAGATCTTGGCCTCTGATTGCATTTGCCGTTGCATTGGCCACATTTGAGAATGAGTGGATGTTTGAAGTGTGAGGCGATGGAATCAAGTCTGGGTTGATGGAAAGAAGAAGACCTGTGCCGGTGAGAGCGACGGTGGTAGCGAGGATGAAGCAGGGGCCTGTGCGGTCGAGGAGGTACCAGATGGCTGGGTTTGCGAGGGCGAGGGTGAGGCTGAGTTGGAGAGGTGATTGCCAGGGTAGACGGCGCTGTGTCTCCGGTTAGTGACTGATACAGAAGAAAGGGAAGAGAAATAGCCATCAAGGGAACTTACAATAGCAAACACAATGCCCACAGCAGCACCAATAAATCTGACAACCTCATTCCAACCAGGAGTCCAATTCTGGCTGCGAGTATGTGTGTCCTGAGCACTACGCAAGTTTCCAGAAGTCCTGTATTCCCTATCCGCCTCAGTCTCACCACTACCATCACTCATCCAAATCGAGTCGACCCAAGGCAAAGCCTGGCCCAAAGCAACACCACTGAAACACCAATAGGCAATATATGCCCACGACTCCGAAGGCATGCCTTCAACCTGCACAGGCACCAAAGTCTTTCTGTCATGCAGATGTGCAATCAACTGGCCGTAAGCAATGCCAGCAAGACCCAATACGACATTTTTGCCGACCATGGGCAGGAACCAGTTTTTCAAAGTCTTCTTCTTGGGCTTTTGTACACGCCGTGTCGAGGCCTCGAGCATACTGCCTCTTCTCTTCTTGCTTCTCATCATCAGAGCGTCATCGACATTGCCGTCGATATCAGCCATGTTCATGCCTTTGCTATCGATGGGGGTCTGGGCACCGGTGCCCCAGGGCGTCTCGTCGCGGTCGGTTGCATAGCCAGCCGGGGAGTAGATGCCGAACAGAGTGGAGGTAGTCAGATTGAGGAAAGAGCGAGTACGAGAGGGCGGAAGGCCTGACTCGTCGGCTCCGGGAGATTGGTTTTCGGGCGTGTCGCGGCCATCGGGGGAGTTGCCAGCCGTCGACGACATGGGGGTGAGGTCGAAAGGACGACGAGGACGGGGTCGCAAGATAGGAGGCGATTGATCGGCCATATCGACTGAGGAGGTGTGTCGTGTGCTTTTCCTCGAGTAAGGTGGTGGACGGGTTCTTGCAGATCTCACGTGTGCTGTTTTTCTAGATATTGTTCAGGGTCTGAGAAAATATCCAAGTCGTGTTGGTACGCGGGTGGCTGCGAGAGTAGAGAAAAGTGCAGTCAACTGTCGTCGGAGATGCAAGGGAAAGAGCGACAGTCAAGTACAAGAGCGAAGAGGAGGGAAGCAACCATCGAATGAGGAACTGTGGGCCGATGATGCTGCTCGCATTGCTCCAGCTTGTGCTTGTGCGCGAAGCGTTGGCATGTGAAAGCGATCACCCAATGGCCTGTGCCCCGCCGCGGATTGCCTGCAGCCATGACCCTCGCAACTCTGACCACATCCAGCCAGCATCTCATCAGGAATCATCAAATTTATGAACAATCCAAAACGAACTTGATACGCTTTAAACTAAGAGTACATGCAACAACGCCTCCATCACTGTCTTTTGTCGACGACTTGTTTGCAAGGATCCCAAGTCCGGTCATCCCGCAACATGTCTACAAGCACGCCCCTCATCCTCAACAATGCGCTGGGGCTCCAAGGACACGCCGCTGCCCTGCATATGCACCCCATCCATTGTTTCATCCCCGCTTCTATACTATCTCTCCCCAGTCACACTCATCTGAAGCCGCCGAATCCTGTGGGTTGGAATCCGGTGGGCTGGGGAATCACGCCGTTCGAGTAAGGTACTGGGCTCGGTGCACTTGCAACCGGTCCCTGGGTCAGCATCAGTCGTGATCCTCCAAGAATCGGTGTGTTGTCCTGCTCCGTCTTCTGAACCACCTCTTTTGACTTGCGCTCCTCGTTGTCCTTCTTGAGCTGCTCAATTGCCATAGCCTGTTGCGACATGTAGTTGATCATGAAGGGCATAGTGAAGTCGTTCAGGCCGTGACGCCATGACAGCTCCATAACAACGTGCAGGGGAATGAGATCATAGCATGCATAGAGCATACCCACGAAGCACTCGCGACTGCCAATGTCGACAAAGTAGCGGAGAAGCTCCTCGACAACCTCAGCCTTGCCTGACATGGCAGCAGTCTCGATAGCATCCTTGAAGAGCTTGTCTTGCTTCGAAAGTGCAATCGACTTGTCCCATCTCTTGGTCTTGCGGTAGATGTTGGCAGCAATCTGTCTGAAGAAGACCAGGTCATGCTTCTCAAGACGCTGAGCAAGAGCAACAGCCTCGTAGTTGTCGTAGTTCTCGACAGAGTCACGAAGAGTCTTGTAGTCCTCCTCCTCGATAAGCAAGTCGTTAATAGCATCGTTCACAGCGCGCTTATTTTGTGTTTGGACGTTGAGAAGGAAAGGCTTGATGAGAGGGATGTTGTCAGACTTCTCAAACATGCGCACAACGCGGTTGACGTCGATGCGAGGAGTCAAAGCCTGAAGCAGATCGGTAAGGAGCGAAGGTTGCTCCTGCAAATAGAAGTTGAGGGCCTTGTAGTAGATTTCCAAGTTGGCAACCTTGACGATAGTGTCCTTGAAAGAGTGGTGCTCCCAAGCATCGGCAGCACGCTCCATCATAGCAAGAGCAGCGTTATCGAATTCATCATAATGGACGTATAAGAAGACAAGCTCAGGCCACAGGTGAGCCTCCTCGCAAGCACGAATCATCTTAGGAATGTTGATACGTCCCCAGAAGATACGCAGGTGCTCCATGACACGCTCGGGGTGGTACTTGGAGAGGGCAATACCCAACTCAGTGAACATACCCATGTGAGCGCGCTCGAGACCAAGTCCGGCCTCCAATAGCGAGATGAGCTCGTCGAAGTATCCGTTGTACTCGTATTGCTTGATGAGGTCCTGGAGCTCTTCGGCGTGAACGATCAAATTGAGACCGCAAATCTGGGCAAGACGGAACTCCTTCTTGGCAACACAGGCCTCGTTGACTTGCTTCCAGACCTTGACGCTGTTGGCCTTGCGAGCACACTCAACAGCAGCTTGGTAGTCCTCGAGGTGAACCAGAGTAGTAGCGAGCTTGGCCCAGTTCGAGATGCTGGTGAAGAAGATCTTGGCAGCCTCGTGGTAGCCCTCCTCGTAAGCTTTGTCACCTGAAGCTTCAATGTCGGCGACGTTGGATGTGCGGAGGAAGTCCTCCAGTTCGCTGAGCTGGTTGGTACGGGCGAAGCAGAAGGCAAGAGCAGTGTCGATGGGGATTTCGCGCAGAGTCTTGCGTGCCATGCGCAGGAACTTGATAAGGTCCTCGTCCTTGCCGGCGTGAGTAGCGATCTCAATGACCTCGTTGTAGTTGGAGGGGTCTTGAGCGCGAATGTAAGACTCAACGGAGTCGCTGACACGGAGACCGTCGAGTTGGGCCTTAGCGACCTTGCTCCAGACCTCAGGAGTATCGACCTGGTCAGCGTACTCTTGCGCACGGTCAATAGAAACAACCTAAGAAGATAGATACGTTAGCATGCTTTGAAGTATGGTAATAGTGCATGACAATTCAAGCAGAGTCATCCCCAGGGAGGCTTCTCTGACGTGGATGATTGTCAAAATGCACGAATCTAAGCGAGCAAGGGGCTTTTTCCATTGAGAGCGCGAGCAATAATGGCTCTCAATGGGACCGACAATTGCCAGTTCGATTTCGTGCCTTCTGATGGTGACTTATCTCGCGACTGCGCTTCTCGGGATAGCAGGGGAGAGAGGGTAAGTGCACAGCAAGTACTAAGCGGGCAGTGAATAACAGGAACTGAAGGGGTAATACTTACGTGATCAACGAGAACATCAGTAGCAGCAGTGTGGTTACCATGCTTCTTGTAGATCTCGAATGCCTCCTCGTACATGCCAACCTCGATACACTGAGTGGCAATGTCTTCGGGGCTGTACTCAGAAAGGGTTTGAATGTAGTTGGCGACACGAGCACGGTCAGACTTGCAAGCAGTGAGCATAAGCAAGTTCTGGAGGTTGGCGTTGTCGCTGAAGGCGGAAGGCTCGAGGATGATCTTCTCGAGCAGCTCGATCAGCTCAGTGGGCATATCGGCGTCAATGAAGGCTTTGACGGCAATCGACACACGCTCAGGGTCTTGCGACTCGGGAACGGCGGTAGCAATGACCTGGTCAACAAGAGAACGACGGTGCATGTTGTTCGAGCTAAGGACGTAGTTCCAGATCTCGAGATCCTCACGCTCGAGCAAGTAACGAGCCTGGGCTCTGAACATGGCGTTGTCGTTGGTGATCTCGATGAGCTCGAGGTCGTTTTGACCCTTGCGGTAGGCAATGTATGCGAGGTTGGGATCACGCTTCTCGCAGTATTTACCAACGGTCAAAGTATCGTACATGTCGTTCTCCTTGAGGAACTTCTCAGGGTCGTTGTTGCTGTCGATGTAAATCTTAGCAAGAGCGTTGTAAACAGCCTGTTGCTGGTTGCCGGCCTGGAGAGTGGCCTCGAGGAAAGGTAGCAAGAGCTTCAGACGATTTCTCGACTCAACCTCTGAGACGAGCTCATCGATAGGGATGACAGTCGAGTCGACCGAGCTCAGGAGGTTCTTGATGATGTTCTCGTCACAGTCAACATCGAGCAGACCACCAATAACTCCAGGGGTTCTGCCAGGGTTGACACGCTGGACGTAGACCTCGATAGACTTGAAGTGCTGGTTCTTGTAGAGGTACAGAACAAGGTCGTGAACGAAGTTGAAACGATCGCAGACGATAATGAGGGGAAGTTGCTCGGTAAGGTTGGCCTCCTTGAGGAAGTTCTTTACCTTCTCACCATTATAATGGTTAGATTCTCTGCAAATGCGCTCAACCTCTTGAATTTGGCCCATGGTGGTAGCGGCCTCAATGTACTTGAAGGTGACCTCCTCATCCTCGCTCAGGTTGACGATACCGCCAAGGTAGTAGTAAAGACCTTCAGCAGTTCTGTACTTCTCAAGCAGAGCGATGATGCGGTGAGGGCCAAACAAGTCCGAGTACTTCTTCGAGATGTTGATGACAGCAGCGAGGTTTTGGCGGATGTTGACCTTCAGCATCTCATCCATACATTCCATAGACAGTTCGAGAGTGAGCTTGCCAAAGAAGTTGACCAGGAAATCTTCAGGAATCTTGTCGGACTGAACAATGACGCGCTTGATGGCTGCAGGGTCCTCGTAGTGTTCCAAAGCTCTTGAGTACAGACCAGCCTGCTCACAGAGGGTGGCAATGCGAGGGCGATCGTAGTGTGTGAACATTTCGTTACCGAGGATAGCATCAGCGACTTGAGGAGCGTTCATCAAGTTCATCTCAATCAAGCGAGTCTGGAGGGGACCGTCCTCTTCTCTGTTAGCCGAAAGAACGTCAAGACCAAACGCAGTAGCCTGCTGGATCATGCCCTGAGCCATAAAGACATCGAGGACACGGGATGTGTCGATAAGGTTGGCATCCTCCTTGGCCAGTGCAGTAGCAAATTCGGCACCCTTCTCAGGGTTGACTCTGACGATGTGCTGGAGAAGAGCGTTGAAGTCGGGTGTGTAGCCAGTCTCCTTGGAGTATGAGAGGATTTGGTCGAAGTTGCCTGACTCAGCCATTGCGGCGATAACCTTTTGGGGGCAACCAGCTTCCTTGTAGATTTGCATGGCCAAGTTCAGGTCGTGCAGACGGACGATATCACCCAGCTGCTCGGAGCAACCAAGCTTGCCCTCGCTCATCCACTTCTCAAGAAGGTGCTTGCGGTTCTGCTGCAGGACAGGTCTGGCCAGCTCGAGAGTTTCGTGCTGGTTGAGCTTGCCCTTGTCAAGCAGCATACCGAAGTATTGAAGAATGACGGAGAGTTGTCCAGGCTGGGCTTGCAAGGCTTTGAAGCGCTCGATGGTCTGAGGTGTGCGAAGGAAGCCATTGGGAGAGTTGGCAGCGGTCTTTGCGGCATCGGCGTATTGGCCAGAGGACAGGAGGTGTTCGAAACGCTGCTGGTAAAGCTGGTCAGCACCGGGGAGGCCACCGCGCGAGGCCAGCTTGTAGGCAAGCTCGGCGTTCTCGGGGCTCTGAAGGAGGTAAGGGATGACAGTGTTCTCGTCGAGGCTGACGGACAGAACCTGACCCTTGCGGTTGATTCCCACGATACCAGAAGACTCGCTGTCGGGGCATGTGGTAAAGACGGTCTCACTTGAGATGCGGTTCATGAAGATGACGGTACCAGTCTCCAAGTCGTAAAGGTGGATGAAACCGTACTTGGTCACCAAATAAATGACCTTGTACTTCTCCGAGACCTGCATGGAGACAGGGAAGTCGCTGGCGGCTTCTTGCGGGAAGTAGACGTCCACGGCTCTCTTGGGGAAGACAGGGTTGCCTTGCTGGTGGTCGATCTCCACAACGTGGAGCTTGGCGCCTGTAGCGGTACGGTTGCAGAAGGTGAAGACCTTTGTGTCTGCAGGTGCGCCCTCCAAGCGAATGGTACCGAAAGCAGCGGCGTGACCCTCGATTGCCTGACTGATACCACGGTCGCGAGAGTAGAGCTGCATATTTCCGACGACGCGACCGCCTGCTGACGAGATGGAGACAACAACCATCCACTTCTCGTCTTGGCTGACTCTGTAGTTGATGATCTGGGAGCCCAGGTTGGAGTTGCGGTCGAACATTTTTACGGGAGCAGTCTGGCTGGGGTCGAAAATGTCCCAGTGGTAGACGCTAGTCTCTGTGACCAAACCCAAGCTCTTATCGCTGTACCACTTCCAGAAGACGACGTCCTCGTTCATGGTGGCCGACTTGAGCTTGGCCTTTGCGCCCAGGTCGAAGATTTGCAGAGTGCGCTGCTGGGCACGCAGGGCGATAATGTCTTTTGACCAGTGCATGATGGCATTGTCGGCCTTGATAGGGCGACGCACGACGCTGTTGTTGTTCTTGAGGTTGACAATAACAACCTCGCCCGAGGCAGTGTCGCACACACAGACATAGTGATCTGATTCTAATGTCTGCAGCAGGCGTCAGCGATTGTCGAAGTAATGACTGCAGAGAGGGTCTTACACAAGAGTTGAAACCAAAAGATTTGGGCTAGAGGATCGAGGTCAGTGATGTTTGTAGTATAGGATTGCGACGGGTGAACGAACGTCAATGTTGAGCGCTGTGAGCTGTCGAACGTTGTCAGTGAAGGCCAATTGGAGCGAGGCAGGCTTCATACCTGTAGCAGCTCAGTGAACTTGATGGGTAGAGCAGCCATAATGGTATGTGTAGGCGGCTACCTCATCCGGCGGCGGGATCAGGAGCTCGTGTAGGAGGAACGTGGAGCCTTGGGGCAATGGCGGCCCTGCGAGTGAAAAGTCGTAGAAGCGTTCACTGTCAGATGCAAGGAAAGTCGTCAAGACGTCAAGCAAAAGCGGCGAGAGAGTGAAGCGGGAAGGTCGGGAGTGAATTAGGTAGAAGGTGGGTGTGGTGGATGTTGATTGCTGGGGACGACTTGAAGCATCAAGCTGGCGCTCTGGCTGGGCGCTGCTTGCTACGTATTGCGATCTCCCCAGAGTCTTGGCGTCTCGGGCAGCCAGGCGAGCACAACCATCTTTTTTTGTCGGTAGAGAACAATCACTGGGCACCCCTCCAACTCCGTCATCTCACCACTTTGTCCACCCCTCTCGTCGCAACAAAGACACCGCTCGCTCTCTAATAGACGCCTATTCTACTGTCGCATCTTCGCAACTTTTATACAACCGCAATCATGGCAAAGGACTCTTGGGGTACGTCGCATCCCCCCACTACGCCCGCGTGCCCACCAACGCTTGCACAACAATACTAACTCATAACACAGACGACGAGGAGTCTAGCGGCTCAGCCCCTGCCTCTCCTCAGATTGTCGCCCGCCGTGGCAAGTTCGACGACGAGGAGGAGGACGACGTGAGTGCGACCTCGAAACGTCTTGCTGCCCAACACTCACTGACACCCCGCACAGGTCCTTGATTCCTGGGATGCCGCCGAGGACTCGGAAGTTGAGAGAGAAAAGGCAAAGAAGGCCGCAGAGGCAAAGGCCAAGGCCGAAGAGGAGGCAAAGAAGAACCACAAGACCAAGAGTCAGAGAATAGAAGAGAGAAGGCAAGAGAACATGCGCAAGAGAATGGAAGGTCTTGACTTCGAGAGCGACGAGGAGGACGAGTCCGAGCGCAAGGCTAGACTGCGCAGAGAGCAGAAGGAGTCTGACCTTAAGCACGCCGAGGATCTTTTCGAGGGTATCGGCGTCCCTGCCAGCCGCAGCAACCCCAAGGCCATCACTGTCGCCGACGAGAAGCAGCCCGGCAACGCCATCGACCTCTCGGCCATGCCTCTGTTCAACCCCACCACCAAGGACCAGTTCGCCAAGCTCCGCGAGACTCTCGCTCCTCTCCTGGTGTCAAACGTTAAGAAGGCTCAATACACCCTTTTCATGCAGGAGTTTGTCAAGGACATTTGCAAGGAGCTCCCTAGCGACCAGATCAAGAAGGTTTCCAGCGGTCTGACCACTCTCTCCAACGAGAAGATGAGAGAGGAGAAGGAAGCAGCAAAGGGAGGCAAGAAGACCAAGGCCGCCAAGACCAAGACCACTCTTGCTGGTGCCAGAAACCTTGAGACCGACACTACCGCCTACGACGATGGTCTCGATGAGTAAGTCAATCTGATGCTGTGCAGATGTGTAATGACAAATTGCTGACTCTCGACAGTGACGATTTCATGTAAACGACGACCGAAGGATGAGCTGAAGCCAAGTTCGATTTCTAGCACACTGGATTTTGTTTGTGGATAATGGATAGAGAGTACAGGAAGCATTTGCACAAGGCGTAAGGCATTGAATGCATGCTCCAACAAGTTTTTGATATGGCAATGTGGGCGTTTTAGTTGACTGTTAGACAAAAAAGCTGCATCACTCTACCCATTATTTGGCTGATTAAGAGTGCCCTCCCGTTGCTAATGCTTTCTTGTCAAAACTTTGGGAGGTCGTCAAACCACTCTTATATGTTGAGTATTGTGCATTATAAGCTGCGCGTGTGACAAACTTTAGCAACGGAGTGAGGGCTAAAAGCCGAGTTGAAGTGTGGGGACGGCGCGAAACGCAGATCTCGGACCAAATTTATTTTATTCATCGATTTTTCGGTCGTCGACATTGACCAACACTTTCTGTGGTCGATTCTTCAGTATGATTTGAGTCGCATTCTCATCAAAGCGTCCATAAATACCACATCCCCTCGACATGGCGTCGCGACCCCAGGATCCTGTCGCCGCCGCGGCTAAAGTCATTCGCATTATTCACGGCAACCATGCCGCCCAAAGCAGATATTTGCATGCATTGAGAGTCACTCCTGGCGAGAGCCATCCAGAGACAAAGGCCATCCTGCAATGTATGGCACAGGAGGAATACCATGATGTCCTCACCGACCTCGAAACGTCTCAGAAGACTACTTTCTTCGACAAGGTAGCCAACATGAGCGAACCTTCTGAGAACCCTTCGAATCTGGACAAGGACACTACGAAGCTCTACTTCGACGCTCTAGGTCTTAAGGCTAAGGGCCTGGATTTCAAGGACGTTCGCGCAGAGGTCAAAAAGCGCCCGGCTGCTACTCCCTCAGCTCCCGCCAACTCAGCTGCTGCTCCCGCTCTTCCCTCTACCCCTGCCAATCCTAAACCCTATCGCGAGATGGACATTAAGGTCAAGGAATTGAACCTGAAGGACAAGCCCGCTCAGGAAGCCGTCAAGCCCATTCCTGCTGCTCAAAAGGCACCTGCCGCGCTGGCTCCTCAATCACAGAAAGAGAAGAAAGACAACAAGAACAACAAGGACAAAAAAGACAAGAAGAGAAAGAGAGAGGAGGATTCTCCGAAGGTCTCGAAAAAGCCGAAGACTGAGGCTGAGGTAGCAGTTGGGGGTTCCCAGAAGAGACAAAAGCGTCGAGAAAAGCAAAAGTTGCTGCGCGAGAAAGTTGCTGCAGGCGAGGTACCTTTGATTTCGAAACCGGCCGTCAAGGAGACAGGTGAAACTGAGAAGACTCCTGCAGCTGCACCCCCAAGCGTCAGCAAGGAACAACTTCCAGAGAACAAGGATGTGCAGCTGAACAACTCAGAGGCTGCTCCGTCGGAAAGTGCTGTGCAAGCCCACCCTAAAATTAAGAAGGTTAGGAGAAGTAGGCACAAGTCTGAGAAGCTGAAGTCGAAGCCCGTAGAAACCGAACAACCCATTCAACCATCTGCTGCGGAGCCTCAAACTATTTCTGAAACTGAGAAGACTGCGCCAACTGAAGGCGGCAAGAAGTCGCGGCGAGCACGCAAGGCGAAAGCTGCCGCTGCCGCTGCCGCTGCTGCCGCATCCTCTGTGACCAATCCAGCTCCTGTTGCTGCGCCAGTTTTAATCGAAGAGCCAGCACCTGCGGAGGAACCGGTTCCAAACGAAGATGCTGCATCATCATCATCCTCCTCCTCAGATGAAGACGAACAAGATGACGACGTACCGGCCATGGAAAGTACAATGTCAGATTTCATCAGACGCACTGCCCTACCAGTGTTGGGCAAGCCGACGATATCAGCAATCGCCGATCCATCTAGTGATAAGGAAAATGAGCAAGAGATGATCTCTCCGGATGACGAAGATATGGAAGCAATCGTGCCCGAAACTATCATTGGTAAACCTGAGGAAACGTCTAAGGAAGAGGTGAACGATGGACTTCCAGTCCATGATCCGATTCAAAGGGAGTCATCCTCGGAGGTGATACATGAATCTCCTTCAACCAGAGAGACCAGCGTCTCTTCGGACGAAGAAGCACCAAGCCCTCCCTATCAGCTAGACCAAAAGAAGAGCAGTCCGGTTGTCAGCAAGACAGATTTCCCGAAACCAGTATCCTCGAGCTTCACGTCTGCTCCCTCGCAACCTGCTCTTTCGAAGCCCAGGATCCTCAACTCTTTCAGCAAACCACAATCGTCCTTTACTTCGACAAAATTTGGTTCCGTGCCCTCAAGCAACAACAAAAAGTCTGTCAATGACTCCTTTGCCGAGTTTGCTGCCTTCGCTGCTGGCAAGAAATTAGGCTATGACAGTAGCGACGACGATGATGACAGCAGCAGTAGCAGCAGTAGCGACAGCGATGACGAAAAGCCAGCTCCTGTGCAAGCTCGCAAGCTAAGTTCTGTGCGCCGGCAGCCTTCTCCTGCGCCTCCAATCAGCCCAGTAGCTGAGCCTGAGCCTTCTGCTATGGAAATCGACACCGAAGTTGACGCTACACAAGAACAAACAAACACTGACGCCTTGCCGATCGATGTCGTCATGACTGACGACCAGCAGAACATCAGTCCGGCAATTGATCACAATGACATTAACCCTTCTATCCAAGAACAGGAAGCAGAGCAAGTTGACGAAGAGGTCAAAGACGAGAGCTCGGGAGGTTTCCAGTCATTTCACGAGAGCACTGTGCCAGATGGTGCTCCCTCTGCACAAAGCCCTCTCCCGGACATCCCAAGCCCTGAGGATTTGATGGAGTTTGGTGGATATCAGCCATTGACCACAGAGACAACTGAACCAATCGCATCAGCATCTGCTGAGGACCAAGAACAAACTAGTGAGCCAGCCACTCGTGAAACTCACGAGAATCCCAAACTCACAGAGCCTGTCGATAGTACTGGCCTAGAAGTGGATGCTCAAATCGACGACAAGGTATTGAATGACCTGCCAGGAGCCGATGAGCAGACAAGTGTTTCTTCAGAGAACGAGCAAGTTCCAGAAGCTGCAAGAGAATCAAGCGAACCAGGTAACAAAGACGTTGAGATCCAGGATACCATTCAGCCAACTACCTCGAGAACTGAACCTGAAGAGCCTGCCGAAGACAAGCCGGTGCCGGAGACTCAGGAGCTTGACGTTCCTGAAACTCAAGAGGAAGATACTGCATATCTTGATCAACCGTCTGATCAGGAATCAGAATCAGAAGAGCCCGCCGAAGCCTTTTCACAATCTATGAAAGACTTCCTCGCAGCTTGGGAAGAAGAAACCGACAACTTTGAAAATAGAATCGCGGAACTTCGACGCTTGCTTGTGGAAGACGGCGACGGCAGTGCAGAAGACAACAAAGACATATTGGAGAAGTTGATGAACGAAGTCGATCGTGAGGAAAAAGTCTACAAGTCAAAAACCACCGCTGCACGTAACGCCTTGACCGGATTGGAGCGGCTTGCTCGAATCAAGATTCTAGAGGTACTTGATCGTGCAGATGCAAGTTTCGAGCAGCGATTGTTGATGGTAAAATCGAACTTGAGGGAGGAGCACAATTCTGAGTCTGCAAGGAGCCAGCTCTCGCCTGACGCAGATAATCAAGACGTCGAGATGAAGGATGAGCCTGCCAACGAAGCAGAGGTTGGTGCTGAAAACGATGACCAAGAAGTCAGATCCTCAAAGTCAAACTCGCCTGCTCCTTCGTCACTAGGCTGGGCACCAAGTGAAGACGAAGGTCTAACGGAAAGTGCGAAGAAGGAACAGAAGGTCAAAACACGCAAACCTCGCAACTCGACAGGCACCACTTCCGAGCACTTTACGCCGTCCCCAGACGCGAAGAGAAAGCGCGTGCCAGCCGGAACATCTGCTGTTGCCTTCCCCAAGCTGTCGGCACCTCGCTTCGGCTTGATTCAGGAGAGACTCGCAAACGACCCATTCCGTCTACTAGTTGCTGTCACCTTCCTCAACAAGACCCATGGTAAGGCAGCAAGACCAATCTTTGAGCAAGTAATGGAGACATATCCTACGCCGGCTGATTTGGCTGCGGCCAATGTCAGCGAGCTCAGCGAGATGATTCACAGTCTAGGCTTCCAGAACCAGCGTGCGAGAAAATTAATCAAGATCGCCGAGACTTGGGTTGGACAACCTCCACAGAAGGGAAAGCTCTTCCGCACCATGGACTATCCCAACAAAGGCAACGGCCGCCACCTTAAGCCCAAAGAAACTGTCGACGAAGATGTCGAAGATTGCATTCAAGCCGGCGCTTTGGAAATTGCTCACATCTATGGACTTGGACCCTACGCTTGGGATTCTTGGAGAATCTTCTGCCGTGACAAGTTCCGTGGTGTGGCTGAAGGCTACAATGGTGAAGGTGTTCCTGGTTACAAGCCTTCGTCGCAGGCCAAGGAAGACTCGGTCTTCGAACCAGAGTGGAAGCGTGTGGTGCCGTTAGATAAGGAGCTCCGAGCATGTTTGCGTTGGATGTGGTTACGTGAAGGCTGGGAGTGGGATCCTCTGACCGGCAACAAGAAGAAGGCAGCTCCTACCCTCATGCGCGAAGCATCGGATGGTGTAGCCACTTGGGACGAGCCTGTGGCTCTCAACCCACACGACGAGGACACAACGACCATCAAGGAAGAGCTCGCAGGACCCAAAGGTCCTGACGCGTTGGTCCCCGGAGTCAAGGCCGAGGAGGCCGAACCAGCACCCAAGCGACGCACCAGAAGAGGTAGAAACTCAGCTGGTGCTATTGCAAAGCGTGCAGCTACTACTCCCCCTCCTGCTGCACCCAAGGAAGCTGCCACCCCAGCTGTACCTGCCAGCACCAAACGCCTTAACGCAGACCCCGAGATCATGACTTCGCGTTTGAGACCTAGAGCCGGTCGTGCAGATGCGATCGCTTCTGCCCCTGTACCTGCTACGCCGAGCCGTCGTCGCGCTGCACGCAGGTAGAAGCTTGTTGGACCCTTGTTGCGGCAAGTTTCTGTTGCATAGGTCTTTGTGCTGGCCTACACATTGCATTGATAGCATCTCTGGCGTTGTTTCATCCAAAGCATCCTGTAGCGAAATCAAAATTCATTGATCAACATTTCTCCGTTAACTATCGTCCCTTACAAGAGTTCAAAATCACGCTCGAATTGTTCAAGCCTTGATGGATCCACCTCTTTATCACAGCATAGGTTCGAAGGTCGATCGACATCCCTCAATGCTACAATCGAAACATAACAAGCCATATTGAGCAGCGAAAAGGACAGAAAATACAAAACGTACAGCAGCAGGTGGCCACCCACCGTAGCACTAATCTGCCGTGCAACTGCTTATGTATGGCAGAGCGGACGGGATGCCCAGTTCACACACTTACCTGTTTAGGAAATTGTGGTTAAAATGGTGCGGTTCATGGTACTCCAAATTCTCAGTGGTATACATTGCCCGGGTGGTGGAACACAGAATGTTTCAGCCTGCTGTGTCCCGTCAACCAGCATATATATATATACACACTTGGTGATCATATATTTGTTTGCAAGCCGCTCTCGGATCTCTTCCTACGATTGGCCATTCGGCCGACTCTTTTCGCTGTGACAGTGAGTTGTGGCGCGTTCAGTCATAAATGCACATCGAATGTACTGCATGTCATGCACACATCTCTGAGCAATTATAGATAAATTCTTTTTTCCAACATTGTAAGCGGAGGTCACACATAGATCCCACAAAAACAACTCAAAGTCGTCCAGAAAATACTGGAAGGTGTACCACGTAAGTAAAAAGTTTAGAACACGTGCCATGGCTGCTCAATATCGTCGTCGTTGGTTTTTTATACTGCTGAGGGTACGACCCTGTCTCAATCCACAGTATCAGCTCAAAAATTGCGTTGTCTTGCAGAACAGACGACACTATTTGGTGATGGCATGGATTGATGACAATCTATCAGAAGCATACGCATCAATAACTTTATGTAAATTCATTGCTCGTATAGACATATGCATTGCTGCCTGTCGTTGTGTTTGGCTACCAACCCCACGGCTTGTGGCTGCGGCGAGGCTTCAGCAGTGACCTTGCGGCGCCAGCAGAATTTTGACAGAAGCTGAGAGTGATGTCTGTGTGCGTCGTACGACCAGAAACAAGAGTGTGTCCGTGTATTTCTGCAGATGTGTTCATGCTGGAGTCAAGAAGTCAGCCAAACTGCGGCTCTTGCGATTCTTGGCTGAGTGGTTCTTTCCCAGAAACTGATGACTTCATGACGTGGGCTTTAGTGGATTACAACATCCTCAACGCGTCCTTCTGCGACGTATCGTGAGATCATGGCGTGTGTTTGGTGATTTGCTAGGATAAATATTCTTTGTTACAATTTGCTTTGTACCATTTTCTGGTCTCGTGCTCTTCTATTCGCTCAATCTACTACTGATTACTCTGCGCTGGTGACACGAAACAGACATGGCTGCCACGTACTTTACGTGTACTCTAGGGCAGGCGCAATCCTTGGGCCTCACCAACTCCAACTTCAAGAATATCAACCACTTCATCGATTCTCAAGCAGAAGCCATACCATCTCAACATGCTGTCGGATTTGCCATACCATCCAACTCGGACTCCCGATGGAAGAGCAAGACTTGGACCTTTTTGGACCTGCAAACTGGCTCCAAGAAGGTTGCAGCTGTGCTACAAAAGATGCATGGAGAACTTCTGACCAAGTCGGAAACAGTCGCATTGATTTGCCCAAGCACACCGGAGTTTCTGTTTACGTGGCTTGCTCTCATGCGACTGGGACATCCTGTGCTTCTCATCGCACCGCAGTGTCAGCCAGCAGCCATCGCTCATCTATGCAAAACATGTCAGACTACTGTCCTATTCCACGACGAGACTTACTCTACCCAGTCTCAAGAGGCTGAAGCGGTCGCCCGCGACGATGGCGGAGAGCTCCATGCTATTGAGTTGCTATATTCCAAGGATCATTCTTTATCGGATATCATGGCACAGGATATATCGGATGACCTAAGCTTCCCCAACGTCAAGGAGACAGACGTTGCCTATCTCCATCATACCTCTGGAACCTCTTCTGGTGTACCCAAGCCAATCCCGCAAACGCATCGCGCAGGTGCTGGTGTTCTTCCTTGCTTCCCTAATGGAAAGCAGTGTGCAATGTTCACAACCACACCACTCTACCATGGAGGTGTAGCAGACGCTTTCAGAGCATGGACAAGTGGCGCGCTTATTTGGCTGTTTCCTGGAAAGGGCATACCAATCACCGCAGCAAACGTTATCAAGTGCCTGAGTGCGGCGAAGGAGAGTGCAGAGCAGGGTCTTCCTCCTGTCAAGTACTTCACTTCTGTACCGTATGTACTTCAGATGATGGAGGCAGATGGACAAGGCTTCAAATATCTTCAAAACATGGATATCGTCGGTGTAGGTGGTGCTGCTTTGCCAGCAGAAGTAGGAGACCGCATGGTTGGCAAAGGAATCAATCTTATCTCAAGATTTGGTAGTGCAGAGTGTGGTTTCCTCATGTCATCTCACCGTGACTATTCAAAAGACAAGGAATGGCAGTACTTGCGCAGCAACGAAGGAGCCGAGTTCCTTACGTTCGAAAAGAACGAGGATGGTCTAGCTGAACTGGTGATCAAGCCAGGTTGGCCACACATGGTATGATCTGCTCTCAAAATCTGGGACTGAACATCGACTGACATGCTGCGTCCAGGCTAAGAAGACCCGTGATGATGGATCCTTTGCCACGGCCGATCTCTTTGCACCACATGACAACATTGCAAATGCCTGGAGATACCACTCGCGAGCCGACTCTCAACTCACGCTGATCACCGGCAAGAAGTTCGACCCAGCTCCACTTGAAGGTGCCATTGCCACTGCGGATCTTCTAGACGACGTCCTGATATTCGGAAACGCACAACCGTTCCCTGGTGCCTTGCTGTTCCGCTCAGAAACGGCTCGAGATATTCCCGACCACGACCTCGTAGAGAAGATCTGGCCAGCCATAGAGAAACTCAACTCGGAAAGTCAGGATCATGCTCGTATTCCCAAGAAGATGCTGGTTGCCATGGCAGTACTTGATCAGCCGCTAGAGAAGAGCAGTAAAGGTACCCTCCAGCGAAGTGTGGTGGAGGCCCGCTTCGCACAAAACATCGACGAGGCGTATACCAACATGGGTTCTTTCAACGTCAGTGACGTGCCTGACGAGAAGGTTCTCGATGTCATCATCGAGATGATAGAATCTATCGTCCCGAAGAAGGCTAAACTGGAAGATAACACAGACCTGTTCTCTTATGGCGTTGACTCGGTCGCCGGTATGCAGATTAGATATGGCCTTCGACAACTGCTACCACAATCGACTAAACAGTTGCCACTCAACGTGGTAGAGGATTGTGGAACGGTCAAGCGATTGGCAGAGTATGTCGTCAAGCAGCGTCATGGTGAAGAGCTTGTCGACGACGAGGATGAACACAAGCTCATGCTTCAACTCGTCGACCAGTATTCCAACTTTGATAACAGAAGCCCATCGTCGTCCACAAACGGGCAGGGTCAGTGTGAAAACGACAAAGGAGATGTTATCGTCCTGACCGGTGCAACGGGGGCTTTAGGGGCTCATCTCCTGAACTCCTACCGTCAACTCGATTCTGTCAAAAAGGTCTACTGCCTCGTCCGAGGAGCTGAATTGCAAGCCTCAATTGAACGAGTTGACAAGGCTCTCAAACAGCGCGGCCTTGATGGACTCCAAAGCGGTGACGCAAAGGTTGAAGTCCTTCAAACGTCACTAGGAGATGGTCACCTGGGCCTCTCCAGTGGAGATTACGAAAGGATTGCACATGAGGTTACAATTGTTATGCACGTGGCATGGAGTGTCAATTTCCGCATGCGTTTACGCAGCTTTGCAAAGGACAACATTGCGAGTAAGTCATGCCCCCAATCCTCCCCATGCACGAGTGTGTGACCAGCCCGTTTGAAGCTCTCACCGCTGTATCAGAAGACCTGGTCAGAGGGTGCATAGAATACTATTTTTGCAATCTATGCACCCAGAAACCAGGTTTTCTATATTGCAATTAGATGAATTTGCTGCAGGGCTGCATCACCACAAAGATAGCAAAACAGACCAGATGCTGACCGCAGTTTCCAATGCAGGTGTGACAAATCTCATCAATCTTGCATTGAGGTCCGGGAGATCTGAGCCTGCCAGATTTGCATACTGCTCGAGCGTAGCCAGTGTCATGGCGTACAGCAAAGGCACTTCAATCCCTGAAAGAATTATCGACGATCCAGAAGCAGCCAGTCCCCTGGGTTATTCGCGCAGCAAGTGGGTCGCCGAACAAATATGCAGCAGAGCGAACGAGCGCTCGCTGCTTCAGGGTCGCGTTGCCATATTCAGAGTCGGCCAACTTTCAGGGGACACCCAACACGGCATCTGGAATAGCAGCGAGGCCTGGCCGATGATGCTGAGCAGTGTCAAAGTATCTCGCGCACTACCGAACCTCGATAAGGAAACCTTGGACTGGCTGCCGGTGGACCTCGCTGCCACGGCCTTGATGCAAGGAATAGCAAGCGTGGACGGGAGCGGAGACGGGGCGCATGTCCTGCATGTGCTAAACGAGCATCGTCGTCCTACATGGCCCACAATGTTGCAATGGCTAAAGAAACGATACGCCTTTGACATTGTGGACCCGCCCAAGTGGGTAGCGCGACTCGAAGATATGCAGGAAAGAGACGGCGCCGATCACCCCGCATATAAACTTCTAGACCATTGGAAGAGGGCTTATGCCCCTGAGCGCCGCGAATCCGAGGACAGAGGTTCGGCACCGACTGTCTTGCCGTTCGACATGTCGAGAACCAAACAATCGATTGCGGTTCTGCGAGACGTCAGTCCTGTTGACGAGCATTATTTTGCCAAGATCTGGGACTGGATCGACACAACTATGTAGAGGTCTAGGCATTATCGTGAGATCATCATCTTGACAGCAGCTAGATCTCTGTATACAGATTCCAGATCTGATGCGTAGACTTTGGGATCATTGTGTAAACACAACCCCTCTCTCTCTTCGCATAAGTTTACTCTCTTCCACCGAGGCATTTGTTGGGAAGGATTATAGAACCACACTCTCGTGATATCCATGCAATACCAGTGCGCGTGAAATGAAGAGCGTTGCCGACGATGAACTCTTGCCCCTGGATTGAAATTTGGCCAGTATGGGCAGAACGTCCACGGCCTCGGCATAACGACCTTTGGTATAGGGAGAGGTATGGGGATGGGAGTGGGAGCGTAACGTCTTGGTGGCTTCTAAATCCGAAGTGCAGAGATCGGTTGAGCGGGATTTGAAAAGGACGATTTGAGTAATCGTCCTCTCACTAAGCCTCATTGTACCTTGTCGCAATACCTGTCAAGGCCTTACAGGGCAGGAGGATAAGGCTGCACAAGCCGAAGAGCCAGGTGCTGGTACTTGCTCTCCGAGGATGTTAAGCGTATCGAGTGGGGTCGACTTTTTTCAGTGCAGGGTTGGTAAGGACTCAAGCCCGGATCTGGGTAGTTTGGCCTTGCGCAAGTGACCTTACATGACGCTAGCGAAGTGTCTCCTGTCGAAGCGGAGCCGTCACTGTTGTTCATGTCAAAGGGGGAGCACACAAGTATGGAAGCGTGGTGCGGCAAGAGGCAGCGCCCGCTGTCCCGCGATAAGGGGATAAGACATCGAGGGCTTGGCGATCTGGCTTGAAGTCTGCTCGTGCACGCCGCATCCACGCCCTCACGTGCTTTCGCTCCGACACCGTGTGGCTTGGACCGATTCCATGCGGGTCGCGAGTCCGTCAATTCGACCAAGCTAGCCAAGACGACGCGGTCGGGGAGTTCGTCGCCGGGAAGCACAGGGCTAGAAGAAGACTAAGCCTATTCCCCGGCCTCTTGTGGGGCGATCATCAGAACAGAGCACTAGACCTCATAAAAGCCACAGTTGTATTATGCTCGCACAGAAAAGACTTCCCAATGAGAATTGCCGATGACAGATTCGGTTCGGCAAGCGTAGTAAAAGTCTTTGTATCTCTTGTATACCCTGGGGAAACAAGCGAGAACAGCCTTATGGAGGCAGAATAGACGAGCAGATCTGCTCCTTTCGGTCGACCCTTGTGTTCCTGCATCGCGTACCTGCATGAGCCATAGAAATCTCACACGGTCTCAGACTCGTACAGATAAAGAATGACGTAGGTTGTGAAGATCAGGTCATTGCCGTACCGCCGGTTTTGGGCGGCAGACTGAGTCAATCCCCAGCTGAAAGCCCGTTTTTGGCAGTTGTGCTTGTCGATTGTCTTAATCTGCTGCAGAGCCAAGTTATGCAACCACAGCACTCACCAAGCTCAGATTATTCTGCGAGATGACAATTACGTCGCAAATGTGCGACGAAAGCAAGACGACTCGACAAACAGAAATAGCGTGTATAGCTCAATCCTGCCCATCGGCGATGAATGATTCAGATACTCGGAAAGCGTTGCCCGTCTCGTACTCGGAGTTGAAGAACGAAAATCGGAAGGCGGAAGCTTTTGCCGGAGATCTGAATCTTTCCACACCAGGAAACATGAGTCGCATCTGAAGTTCAAGGGGCAGAGAAAAAGTCAATGGCAGAACATATGGAGCGGCTCAATACAATTTAGCAAATCAAGCGAGAAGTGTTATAACCTGTTGAAAAGTTTATGAAGTCAAATCTATCGAAGCGTACTCGTACCTGGCATGCCGTTGGCGTATGTGGGATCATTTCCACAGGGCAGAGAACCGAGCGACGGTGCACACACACGCGCGCGCACAAGGGTCTGCAGAAAATTAACGATCGACGTTGGAAGGCCAGTGGCAGGGTCCGTAGGGATGAAGAAGTCGAAGAGTCTTGAGTCGAATTGCACCGCCAATCGATTGGGTCCTAGCGATATCATTTTTGATTATGATGTATATTGAAGTGTGCTTTTGGGAAGCTTTCGAGAATGGCCAACTTCAGAAGGTCGATATGAAACACTGGGTCGGAGGACGGCGAGCCAACGTGGGGAAGGCGCAGCCAATCAGAAGCATTAGGGAGATCACCACACCTGATTGTCGCGTTTCAGAATGCATTTCGATTGTCGCCCTCTACGTAACCCTCGACCACGTGAGAGATGATTGCAATCATTTGCGGCGGTCAAGATGACAGGTAAGCGGTATATGATGTACTACTATATGAGAAATATATGATATAATACTTTTGATTGGCGACTGAGACCTCGTAAATGAGACGACAAATGCGCAGCACTGCAGCGCTATTGGCCATGGGACTAATCACAATCACACCCGAATTTCGAAACACAGCGCGCGAATTTGTGTCAGCTCCGTCAAATCCGAGAGCAGATTCAAGCAGGTACAGTACAGTACATGCAGTACATGCTGGATATCTGGCAAATCGGTAATTTCTCACCTGCGTACGGCCGAGTCATTGACGATTGCAAGGTGATCATTTGCATGACGAGGATATCAGACGCTTCACGGAGTGCACGCCACCAGCGCTGAGCGATGTAACTGGCCATCCCGCCGCGTAGCCGTCCGTATGTGTGAGCGTTTGCTCTGGTAGAACGAGACGCGATAACAGGTGAGCGGACATGTATCTACCCAGGCTGACCAACGGGCAACGGACGAGCAGCACGACCTTGATACGAGCGTGTGTGGACAGACGGTTGTGCAAGGTCAGCCGTCAAGTGGACTGGCTCACAAGACGTGTTTGTTGACAAACTAGCCATGTATAACTGTTATGGATTCGAGTGTCGATCGGGGACAAGATAGTGCAGCTACTGGATTGAGCGCCACTGCTCTGGATAGCCGACACCTCGCGAGTTTTTGCACAGGTCTGCAGGGCATGATGGATCTCGGGCAGATGCACGTGGGCTACTCGGCCTGAGGCTTCACGATTGACACTCGAGGTGCAGTAGTGCGGTCGTTGGAATCAACAGCCTTAGGTTAGCTGGCGTGATGGCCGTTCCCAGCAGAAAAAATAAGAGTCGACGACGGATGGAAATAGACTCGACGCGGCGCCACAAGGCGTCGAGCGGCAAGCTGGCGCGTTAGCGTCGGGATCAAGGCACAGACAGACGCCTTCGAGCGCAGCACGGGGCATGGGAGTAACGCGTTCTGAGGGAGCCAGAGGTGCAGGTATGTGCACAGTACAGACTCGCTGGACCGGTGCAGATGGGCGTGGCCTTTGTCAGTTGGTACCCACCAAGCCCGTCCGAGGCTTCCCCATCCGCCGCCATGATTGCACCGGCCCTGCGGCCAGTTTCGACTTGGACGATCAGTACTTGTATGCTCTGCTCCCCCGGCCATGAACAGGTCGTTTCAGACACCAATCGACCCGGCCATTCTCTCATTGCATTGCTTTTGCTATCAACCCGTTGGACGTACCATTCTTTTCCCTGCTCATCAGACGTCACTTGTCCCCAAGAGCATCCATCTTATATACACAGCCCTGCCACCACACCACTACACTCCCAATCCGTCTTGTCATATCTCTTCTGAAACCGACTCGTCTTCTGCAATCAAACGCAAATCCCAATTTACACACGGCATATCCCAAATCTTTCGGGTAAGCGTCGTGTCGAAGCCACCACCGCCTCTTGGACCCTCGAGGCTAACCGAAATTGTTCAGATCCAATGGAACACCAATATATGACCCAGACTCCCATGCAGTCTCCCATGTATTACTACACTCCTCAAAAGCAGCAGCAAATCCACTACAACTCGCACATGGCCCCCCAGAACATGGACTACTTCTCTCAGCCAATTTCATCCCACGTCCTCTACTCTCAGCGCAGCTCTCCCGTCTTCCAGCAACAGCCTCAGTACATTTCACAAGCTATGCTCACTCCTGCTGCTTCACCTCGTCCCCAGCACCAGAAGCCTACCATCATGCTCCAGCAAGAGATGCCCAGCATGAACATGTCGTTCGACTCTGATTGCTACGGCCCTGCCACTCCTACTCTCTCTGCCACAAGCTTCAACTCTGCCGACAGCCCCAACTACCACATGATGCCCACTCCTGCCAACGAGCTTCACATGAACCCCTTCGACGGCCTCAAGCAGAACTGCGAGGATGACATGTTCGGTGAGTGGACTCAGTCGACATCTCCACCTTTGACTCCAGGTACGTGTTTGATTGAGAAGGGCAATTTCCCTTGGCTTGGCCAATTATAGAGCTGTGGCTGACTCGCTAGCTGAAGTGTACCTGCATCCCGCCTCGGCATTTACCGAGAACAGCAGCTACTTGCTGTCCACCTCTGCATGCCCATCATTGTCGCCCTCGCCCTCGCCCACCGTTTGTGATCCCCGCACTTTGACTGTCCCCAGCAACGCTTTCCCCTGCTTGCCTACTCTGTGCGCCGGCGATGACGAGGAGCACAAGTTGATCCTCAAGGGTGACTTCACTCCCTCCAAGAGCTTTGACGCTTCCGAGTTGATGCCCGCCAACCACGGCTTCCCTACTTTTGAGCCTCTTTTCGAGCTTGACGTCGAGGACGAGTTCTCCGCCAGCAAGCGCCAGCGCGTCGAGTCACAGTTCACTCCTGAGTCGAGCTTCTGCTTCACCGACGCCAGCTTCAGCGACGAGGACCTTACCTTCTCTCCTTGCCAGTCTGAGTTCTCTTTCACCTCTGGTCCCGTCGTCGACATGACTCCTGTTCGTCGTTCCGTCACCAAGAGAACTGCCAAGGTCTCTCAGTACAGCGCTGCTGCACACTCTTCCAACAGCCAGCCCCAGCAAGTTCCCAGCAACGCCGCTGCCTCCTCCTCGTCTGCCTCTGGCGATGACCACTCGCACTCTCACCCTTCAGCCTCCTCGACCACCCGCCGTGGCCGCAAGCAGTCCCTCACTGAGGACCCCTCCAAGACTTTCGTCTGCACTCTCTGCTCGCGTCGCTTCCGCCGCCAGGAGCACCTGAAGCGTCACTACCGCTCTCTTCACACTCACGACAAGCCTTTCGAGTGCACCGACTGTGGCAAGAAGTTCAGCCGCAGCGACAACCTCAGCCAGCACCAGCGCACCCACGGTGCCGGCACTGTCGTCATGGGCGTCATGACCAGTGACATGACCTCCCAGATGGCTGTCAACGTTCCCGATGTTGGCTCTGGTGTGCTGCGCCCCAAGAGCGAGTCTCCTGATGCCAGCGAGCTCGGTGCCATGCTCTTCGACCACGCCGCCGCAGTCGCCGGGTCCAGCAGTGGTAGCCAATCGGGCTACGACTCCGCCGAGGACAACAGCTTCCAGCAGAAGAAGAGAAAGCGCGATGAGTAGATTTCTCTCGCCTAGCACCCTTTCTCTTTCTGACGTTTGACGCCTTACGACCCTCATGCCAAGCCTTCTCCTTTTTGTTCGCTGCTTCGTTTAGACTTGTACTCTCCGCAAGGGCCTGTCTCTCTGGATGAGAGTACAGGCAAAAAGTCACATGCTCTGGCGGTCCAGCCACAAAGCGAGCCTTTTCCTTTACTGCTTTTTCTTCTCTTCATGTCTATCATTACACCTGCCTGCGGCAAGGTCTTCTTTCTTCTCAGCCCCTTTGCTTTGGGCTTTTCTGTACTGTACAGCGAGACAACTGCATTTGCATGGATGGGAGCTCTGGGAAAACGGTCTTTTGCTATCTTAGCTATTTGAATCACAACATCAAGCCCAACAGTGGCCTCTGAGATTTCTGAACACTTTTTTCTTCCTCTGCTCTGTGTATGTTCGTTTTGTGCAACATGTCTCTGATTATGCTTTTTGCCTTTGCAAGCTTTCCAAAGTTGTCCTCGTCACAGCCAGGAACGGACGTTTCAGTATTTTTGTGGGGGAAGGATCGCACTCTACCAAGATCTCAAATCTTCAGTCAGATCTTCTCTGTGTTGGATAGTAGTACTTCGAGCCCTACCTCAAATACTCTAGGCTATGGTCGCTCATAGCTCCATGAATTCTGCAAGAGACACGGCACTTATGGTGATGCGCATGGCATGACTCTTGGTACAAAGACTATTGATTCTTCTACTCTTGATCATTTCTCCTGCTTGTCCCTCCTTCAAAGCGAAAGTGGATAGTGCATTTCCGCTTCATTCCGCAAGGATCTATTCATGATTACTTCAGCGCTGCCGGCAAACAAGATACAAAGCGATCCTCACAAGGTCAGGCAAGAGTCTACTTATCCGCACTCGACCGGCCACCAAAATGCTCTCTCGTAGATGTTCGTACCTGACTAGACAAAAACCTTGCTACTGCCTTGTGTAGAGTACCGCCGCGGCTGCCGCTTCCAGTGTGATTTCTTTGCTGAAGCATTGGGCACTCGAGCGGGAGGCTCCTTCTTTCGGATAGATCAAGCGAAAATCTTACTCTCATACCATGATGCGGACGCGCTCATGTCCAATTTGCAATTGGGATACGCGCACCGAATAGCACCGCGAGAGTTCGTGGGGTGCGGGATGGGTGTGAGGGAATTGATAGAGAAGGCATGTAACTTACCTATTCTCGGTCCTAGATGAATAGCTCCTATTGAGATTCTATGAGGTTCTCTTCTATCTTTTCCTTTCTCAATTTGCTCGGGAGCTTGAAGTGATGCGACCCACCGGATCGAGAGCATCCGACTCTTTCTCTTGAGCCTTCAACCTAAACACCCCACACTCTTGCCGAGCCAGACCTCTGGCTGCTCTTGACTCGACTGCACCTGCACAATCGTCATGCCGCTTTTCGTAATACTCTTTCCTTTTTTGCCATTTTTCTTCTCTCTCGAAGGTTATTTTCTCTTTTTGATCTCCATTTTTGCTCAGGGCAAGGGCCTGGAGCGGGAGATTTGCAGAGGGACGAGCCGTCCGTCGCCCAATCTCACCACTGCTTACGCCATTTTTCATCGACTCACCCACGATCTTTCTGATCATCGATCTCGAGGAAATTAGGCAAGCCATAACTTCATGGTCGCGTTTTCAGCTACTGGTTTCAGAAGCCATGTCTGCTACACCACCAACCCATGGTTGCATAAGTATCTTGCGAAGGATCCTTCTTGTTTTAGCTGCTTGTATGGGTAGGGCACTGAGTCATTGATTGACGTCTTGTTTGATTGCGAGGAGGGCTGCAGGTCATCGCATCTCCGGTGCATGAAGAGCTACGTCAGCATCAAGTCTACATCCGACTGATCAAGATTTCCAAATTAGGTCATGCAAGGGACTGAGTAGGCGACCCGTAGGTCTGGACACTTGACGACTACCTGGTTACATGTCATGCAAAGCATCGAAGGTGTGGCAGATCTGTCAAGGAAGACGTATCTGCACCCTTTCTTTCTCTCGCAAATGGCCGGCCTTCGCAACACCCTCCGAAAGCCCCCAAGTCCCTTTGGCGTTGGTCCAGCAAGATAAGACAAAGTACACATGACTATGCACAACCACGCGTCTCGGAACAACGCCTCTACTTTCGAGGTCTATGCAAGCATAACGGTCTTTCTTCATGACCCTTTTTGCCATGTGCATTTGTATCCTATGACCCTCTCACTAGTTACAGCCAACCTGTCCCAGAGGACTAGTCACCACGCGAAGGATCCGCGGCGAATGAGAAAATCAAGAAATCCATGCTACGATGTCGAAATGAGGAAAAAGCGCAAAGAGGAGATTTGAGATACATACACATCGTACTCGTCGTACCTCCACCGGACTCATCTCCATGGATGCATACTGCGGCCCCGACATAATGACTAGTGTATATGCCAGCAGAATCGGCGGCCTTGCTCGGCGCCCAAGAAGCTGACCAGCCATTTCTCTGGACAGTATTAGCGAGATGCAATCCTACGGTAGCACTGCTAAGCTCTCTATCTGACACCACGATCTTCAGGCACGATCTTGAGAATTTGTCTTGTATGCGCGCCGCCGGCTTCGTTGGCGCTGGAGGAAAGTGGAAATAAGACGCTTACACGCTTCACGCTGTACAGCAGAATCCTTCAAAGGAAGTCGGCCGCGAGCGACCCGCATCTGCCCCATCATGGTATCCCCACTGCTCTAGACCTCTTGATTCAGTGCCCATCACCTCTTGATTGTGGAAATGGCTTTGGACTTGTTGAAACGGACAATAATGGCCGAGTAGAGGACCATGAAAACCACCAGGATTTCAAGAAGGGCATTCAGGGGCGATGAGGAATAGGTTGAGCTGTACAGTTGGCAATAGTGGCAGTACGAAGTGGATATTCTCTTTCCAGTGGACTGATAGTTAGTCACGACACGTATTCTCAACTAATACCGTATGTTTCTCCCACCATAAGGGTACAGGGATCTCAATATAAGCTATGTGGGGAAACAGCTGTTGCGCCGTACTCTTAATGTTCCTTTTCTTGGTGATTTTCCTCACGCGTTTTGCTTCCTCCCGTCTTGCGTGATTTTCTGTTCCTCAGGCACGTTGAACATGTCTTAGATCGTGATAACCCCACAAGAAAGTGGAGTGTCGAAGGATTCATGACCGATGAATAGGTGACGATCACCAGTTTTTTTGTGCCTGTAGGAGAATAAGACATGCGGAATCAGGGCAAATGCGCGCGAAAGGTACAAGACGGCAGAGTTGAGCCGACATGTGTCCAAAAGTGCAACGGGTCGTCTCCTTGGCCGTGGATCTCCATTGTCGTACACTCCAGCCGAGTATCTTTTGGTGAGAGAAGAGGATCCAGACACGCGCAACGGGTCTTTAGCTTTGGGTTTCATGCACTTGCTGTTTTGTCTCTATGTCTGTGTTGCTTGGCTGTCTTGTTCACGCAACGTATGGAATGTCATCGCAGGTACGAGAGGTGGCTTTTGCGGAGAATTGGTGTAGCTGAAGTGTCAAGCCGCTCCGTGGAGCTTGGTCTGACTGTCGTTCTCGGTGCACAAAAGCCACTCTTGCCTTCATTGGTATACGTACGGACGTAAGGGCAGCAAAAGCTCCAAACACGAACAAGTCCAGTCCCATGGGGAATTGATGGCACGGGACGGCCCAGCCTATCTCTTGGGGTTGCAGCTCTCATATTGACGAATGATGTGCCTTTGGGAGCATTTCGCGCAGTAGCACCTATCGCGGGTGGATACTGATAGGATTAGAATTCGGGGCATTTGACCATGATGGGCCATACAGATGACGGACTTGGCCGGTGGACTGAAGACGTGGTTTATCCAAATCTGTGCATAGATTCGTCGATCATGATCGACAGACATACCTGATTCGTGCAGCGAGCATTTCCTTATTCAACTCCACTCATCGGCGTGTAAAGTGATAAGAACGTAGCATAAAGTATGATGCAAAAAGCAAGCCGCTCGTGCATGGTGACCGCGGGCAATGATACGAGAAAGAAACACGAAAAAGAATACGACGGAGGCCGCGGAATGGACAAGCACGTGGGCTTGGTCATCTTCTCACATGTATAAGGCTATGCTGCTATGCAGACCCTTATACACGACCAATAGAGTTTGTTCCAGCATCTGAAACAGAAAGCACATGGAAACCAGGGATATAAGCTTCGGGCTATACCCTGCATAAAAACAAGTGTCCCTGAATAAACCCTTGATAACGCAACTTCCTAAACAAGCTGGCCGAACCACCGTTCGGAGGTATGCAGGAGAAACCTTACCCTTGAACAATCTTTCGCTCCTCCTTGGTCAATTGACTTTATGCGCTATCCATGATTTGCAATTCTTTGAGTGTTCGGCGCAGCTTATGCAGGGATTGGCTACCTACCGTATTCTCCCTTTTATGCCCACTTTGGATCCCTCGCTAGCTAGGGGAATGTGCTATCGTCGACCCTGCATGTCCTAGATGCCCTTTGCGGTAGAGGTATAGCCAAGCCTCTCTCCGCGTAAACCTTCGGCATGGAAAACGTACGTGGCATAGATAGGCGACGGTCGGATAGCGAAGGCAGACCACCACATGTGATATCAGTGGCAGCTGTTTTGGGAAGCGGCAATAGGCGAGAGAGGGTCCGTGGGCAGTAAAAGAAAGCCCCGAGTACTTCGGTACTTGGTGTTGGTGCTATACCAGCCCCTTCTTTTTGCAAAGCACTGTCAAAAAAGATCTGTAATTCGATCGGAGGATTTTTCGATTGTTGAGGTTCCTGGGCTTGTGTGGAGGAAAAGTCTACTACGCGAGAGACAAGGGGCGTTCGTGTCAAGCGATGGAAGGATCGAACTCCTGTTCTTCTCGTGCGATGACCGCTTTCGTCAAAGGCTCTTACTTTTTGATATCTCCTGGAACTCCCTACGCGAAAACCTTGAGATGGCGTCGCTATACCATTTGGAAAAGTTGACTTCGATGGTTACCGCAAGCGGACCGAGATCAACATGCATGGAATAGTAAAAAATCCCCGCATTCACAAAATCGATCCTCAGCCCTTTGGGAGCCCGCGTCGAGACCGCGATATCACGTTATCCCAAGCGTCACCATTAACTTCAGCCTCTTATGCACCTCATAACGGTTCGTAGGATGAGGACTAGTTCACAAGGAACAACGTAAGCGTCCCGCATAAGACACAGCCGCAACTCTATGCCTAGCATGTTATGAAACGGCGATTGTTATGAAACGGTCGAGATAAACAATGAACAAGCATATCTGAGACGCGTTCTTGCGAGGACGGTTTTGTGCGTTGCATGGCTGATCTGACAGTGGATGCCCCGTTTATGTCGTTATGCCTATCCTCCCACCTCATTTCCCATGCCTTCTACCGCTCCGCGTGGTTCCCGTAACTGTATATCCATTGCGTGCCTGGCTAGTTAGCATAAACATTAATAGCTGAGACATACATCTGACAGGTTCGCGTGCAATTGCGATGTGCAAACGGCATAAAACGCTCTGCTGGCATGAAGGATTGGGAACGAGTCACTTTGGGATTTACCCAACAAGAAGGATGGCGATGATCTGTATAGACTAGACTGTGGATCTTCTATTCACTCACTGCAATCGATCGGTGTGCGAACAGTCAATACTCTTCGAGGCCAAATCAAGCGAGCAGCAATGTGTTTGTACCTCTGTACCTCTGCTCCTCATCAGACCTGGCCACTATTTCAAAAGTCTATACCACGTCTCCGCGAAGCTCCAGATCACAATGCAGAAATGTGCCGAAGGAACAAAGTCAACGAAATGAGGGCAAAAGGCAAAGTTGTCATCATTGTTCTGGTATACAGCAGAGTTATGCTTTTCGGTCCCAGCCGCAACCTCTTCTACCGAAACCGAAGCCGGCGGGCGTTCAAGTTGGGGCATTTCTTCCTTTACCTTCGTCGAAGAGCTCCTCGTGGATGCCGGTAGAATCCAGAATGTATGCCCTGACTAATGAAGCAGCATCCAACCTTGAGGCAAACCTTCACGAGGTCTTGATAGTGAGTTCTGCGCTTCGAAATTTGGAGTGGTTCTCCACTCCTCAAGGACGCGCGTCGGCCACAGGGAACGAAGAGGGCGGAGATGTTTCAAGAAGTGTATGAGGGGGTGGAACGCGGTGAGGAGTGACGAAGGTTTGTGGAAGACGAGGGCTGGATAGCATGAGAGGTTGCACTAGCGTACATGCGAAGATAGGCACCGCCCATCTATTCTCCTTGCTCATCGCCTATTTTCTCAAGCTTGCCCATTGCTCTCTTCTCGCCGGTCTCGCCGATGATTCTGATACGGTCGATTCTCGTCTTCTCGCCTTCGCCCTCTCCCTCGGAGACGAAGATGACCAAGCTCGTGACATTTTGGAACTTGACAAAACGCAAGTCGAGTCTAGCAGTACCAGTCTTGGCATCCCAGTCTGACTCCTGCAGAGTAATATCTTGAGTTGAAGGGATTGACTCGGCCTCATCAAAAGACAAGACGTTTGACTTGTTGGTGTAGAGCTTCAAGGTGCGAGGACGAACAATGTCATCGTCACCTTGGGTGGGCAAGGAGGTGATGTGAATGCTGTGGACCTTCAAAGAGCTCTGGAATGGCATGTACATCATGAGTTGTTCATCGGTATCACTCTCAATCCAGTCCTTGGCGGCGGCCGAGGATGATTTTGAGATTGCGCTTGGTTGAGCAGTGTTGAAGACGGTGCGAGCGTTGCCAGCTTCGGAGTCGACATTGAGGAAGTCCAAGTTGAGAAGATCGACACTGTCGGTGATGTCTGAGTAGCCACGAGGTAGGGATGCGCCAATCCAAGTACCGGACGAGGATGACGACGAAGCATCTCCCGAAGACTCGGCCTCGGTCGCCAGAGACTTTACGGCAGCGTCGAGAGCCTTGGGATCAGCGCCACGGATGCGCTGAGTTTCACGACCATTCTTGAAGACCATGAAGGTAGGCATGGCGGTGATGTTGTACGTCTGGGCAATGTCCTTCTGGTTGTCGGTGTTGACCTTTGTGAAGGTGATGTGGTTAGGGCGGGAGAGCGAGTTGGCGAGCTGCTCGTAGAAGGGGGCGATGGCCTTGCATGGGCCGCACCAGTCGGCGTAGACTGTTGTGATGGTCAGTATACAGATGGCGGGGTGTGTACAAGCAAGTGGGCGCACTCACAGTCGGTCACGACGATGCGCGACGACGACAGCAGCGAGCTGAATTGCTGGGGCGACTCGATGTGCACAATCTTGGACGACATGATTGCTGTCTCGTTGGACGTTCTTGCCTTGAATGAAGATGGCTCGGCGTTGTTGATTGCTCGACAAACATCATAGAGCGAGCACCTTCACATGGCGGGGCAAATGCCCAAGCGCGTCACCGAAGCTCACCGAAACAAAGAGACGTCAGCGGGCAGTAACCACCGAGCATTCACTTTCTGTTTCCAAACATGCCTGCCTCCACTGCCACAACCCCGACGCAACCTCCTCTTTACGGCCTGGCTCTTTCCCGCAGCGAGCGCATCCTTGTCGTCGCTCTTTCCTACACCTGGTGCCTGCCTTTGTTCCTGTCCTTTGGTTCCCGCTTCTGGAACTGGGCCCGCTCACGTTCGAGCAATCATCCCCGATAATCACTTTAATCCTCATCGACACCCACGACATCTTCCCTTCGTATAACCTTAATCATGGCCTCCCACGTCGTCGTCCTGGATGCTGCCTTCAAGCGCATCCAAGTCAAGGTCACGCCCGCCACTTCCCTTCGCAGCGTTCTCGAGCAAGCATGCGACAAGTTCCAACTCGACCCCGATCAGCACATCCTCAAAAACACAAAGGATAAGCCTATCGACCTCTCTCTCCCCTTCCGTCTCTCTGGCCTCGTCTCGGGCGCAAAGCTGCAGCTCGTCCAATCCTCACGCTCTCCTTCGGTCGTCAAAGTCGCTCTACAACTACCCGCCGAGGACAACTCGCCACGCCTTGAAGACCACTTCCCCAGCAACACTCCACTCTGGCTCATTCTTCGCAAATTTGAGGATGGTGTCGCCGGCAACACAAACAAGCTCAATCTCACAGAAAGAAGCGCCCCAAGCTCACAGACCGGTAGCGGCTATCTCTGTTATCTTCAACCTTGCCTGAACATCGGAGGCAGCGCGAAAGAGTTATCTACCTTCTTGGATCTACAAAAGTCTCTCGCTCAACTAGGTCACAATCGTGGCAATGTCTTGATCAGGTTATCGTTCAAGAACGAGGGGGTGCGCATGGAAGAGGCCAAAGCTCAGATCACCACATACCTACAGGCCCTGTCGCCGCAAGAAGCACCACAGACGCAGAATGCATCATCGCATGGTGCACACGCAGCTCCAGATGTGCAGCTCTCTTCACTACCTGACGCCGATGCCGATAACTCTGCTGTACCGCGTGAAGACGACGCTGCACAGGATCCATCAGGGGACACTATCATGACTCCCGCCCCTGACCCTACTCCTTCAGAACAACCTGCACAGGAAGACGATGTGATAGCATCATCTTCAACCACACAGATGCCCTCGAACGAAAGTCAATTCCCTTCACTGGACACAGGCATCTCGGTCTACGCTGCCCCTTCCAATAACACTCCGTTTGCTGCTAGGCAGGCGTACAACGAGGCCGACTACTTACCTTCTGTCGAACATGCCAATGCCCATCAAGCCAGTCTTACTAAGCTAGGAAAAAACACTCGTCTGCTATCGGACAAAGAGATTGCTGCCAATAGTGCAAGCAAAGCAGCCGCTCTCGCCGAAATAAAGACCGCCACTCTGCGCATACGCTTCCCAGATATGTTCACAGTTGAATGGCAAGTCACACAGTCAGACACATCCGAGTCTCTCTACACTAAGGTTCAAGGAATGCTCGATGATCCTTCGCTCAAGTTCAGGCTGCAGATGACCGGTCTCCAGATGAAGCCACTCATCTTCGATTCTACGAGCCAACAGAAGTTGATAAAGGATTTGGGTGTCAGGGATCGCTCTCTGGTCATATTCGTCTGGGATGAGAGCGTGCCGAAAGAAGTCCGTGATCGACCATTGCTAAAACAAGCACTCAGAGGACAAGCCAAGGAACTGGAAGTCAAAGAACCAGTCGCAGAAGAAGAGGTCAAACAAGCCCTTGCATCCAAGGCCGAAGAACCGAAGAAGAAGTCTTCGCTTTCGTTTGCCGAAAGAGAGGCCAAGCTGAAGAAGATGATGGGTTTCGGTGGTATTGGCAAGAAGAAGTAATGCGCAGCAAAATGCATTTGAGCAAGCAAGTTAGTGTTCCTCTTTAATGATTGAAATGAAACGAATGTACTTCCAGAGTTCAAGATAACAAAGCCTTGTGATCAGTCCTTCACTCCGAATTGCTTCGTAACTTGCGAGTGGTACGTTCAGAATAGGTCACACATCTACGTCTATGAGGAGCTATGTAATGCCTTCAGAAGGTTTCAGGGATCAGCTGTGGCGAGAAGAAAATGAAGTGGTGAGAAGATGCCCGCATGGAGATGCCAGCACAAGATGCCGACTCACGTATCGTCTTGCTACAGTATATCCCACTGTCAATGCCTTCGATTGCTTGCCGGGCTTGGGACGTTCCTGCATTTTCAGTGTCTACGTGCGAAGAATCGCAAAGGCAAGAGCTTTCTTATCATCACTTTTCGTCACTACCACCTGCTGGCTGCAGTTTCTTATCATAAGACCTCGACCAAGTGATGACAGGACTAGCACGAAGATGAATTGAGACAATACACATCTGATGCAGGGGGTGTAGACATTGTGATACGCATTAGCATCAGTTCCACCGACACTTACTCACACACACCTTATATGCTAGCACTACCGCCTTTCTTCCACCAACATCCATCGCTTTACCGCCAAGCGGTGGTTGGCCTAGCGGTCTCCGGTTCGACTCTCTGAGTCGGACTGTGGGAGCCATTGTGACTCCTCTCACTCGGAAATGAAACCAGTATATCTGGTGGCTTTCTTCCCGCTGAAAGGCTCTATACGACTGAGCCTTAAGAGCGGGGATTTGTTTTGCTGGGTAACAATAAGCAATTGATTAAAGCACAGAAGTGGCTGAATTTGTGTCTTGTCGATAGAACTCCGTCTATCGTTGGGACAGAACGTGCAACGAGGGCATATTGTTGTGGTTTGGAAGGTGCTCCGCAGACTACAAGCACACAGAAGTGTGATCAAGAATCGTGAGTAGATGTCAAGGTCGAGTCACGGTGCCGTTGGTTTATTGTTCATAACGCCGACAGTGGCCAATAATTGCAGGGTTGGGATTGTTGTTGGGTCGAGCGATGTCAGTCTGCTGTGATCCAAAAGCAGCTGTGGCACAGAGGAACTGCAAATATACACCTTGTGTACGCCCTTCTTTCTCAACATACTTGCCTTCTGTGGTTACTCTCTTCCTCTTGATCGCTCTTTCTTCAAGTACATTTTGCACTTTCTGTTTTCTCGGCTGCTGCTTCTCTGTCTGCCACTTCTTCTAAAACAGGTCGCTCTTTCATCAACAGCGCTGGTTTAGTGAAGGGAGCCTTTGTAGTGAAGTCCATTCGAGGACCAAGGCATGTCTGCTGCATCATTTGCAGATAAGGTTGTGAGTTGTCGTTGTGAGAGTCTTATTTCATATGAGGTTGATGGCATAGTCTAAAAGCATACTAGAGAGATGTTTCTATGTCTTTTGTCTCCAATCCAAACACCTTAGCTCACAACATCGTCTAGACAGATTGGTGTGTTCCAGATCGCTGTCTAAAGAGGACGGCGTTTTCAGATAGAAATAGTCGAGAGAAGAGTCGGTCATGTGGGAAGTTTGTCTTTGTCAACCTGATATGGGCAGTGGTTTCGTATGACATATGTGTTGGATATGTCTCTCACGCCTCTGAGCCCCCAAGTTGGGAAAAGGGAGACTCTTGCTAGACTGGTACTGGTTACGTCTGACCTTCTTTTGGCTTCGTCGATTAGTATCATAGCTTACTGGAATCTCCAGGGAATTTTCCATCAAAAATATCACTTGCTCCGTCTGTCCTCACAGACTACCGTCATGCACCACGATGGCCGGGGTCGGGCACGAGATGGGTCAAAAACAATGTCATGTGTGTAGATGGAAAAACCGTGACCATTCATTCATCAACAAGCAATGCAGCCTCATCAACATTGCAGACAGCCCAACCCAAACGCCGGGCCAAAAGCATTTATTAGTCCTCCATAACCCCTTCCCATGAACCAATAATTAATCATCCTCGCTCCATAATTTCTATCTTCTAATAAGCAGTATACGCAGGAGGCGTGTACTTGAACTTCGCCGGCGCCGGCGTCACAACCGTAACACCTTCACCAGCTTCCAAATCAACAGATTCTCCATTGGCTTCTCGTAACGCAGCTGCTTGCCGTTCGCGCTCTGTTTTCTCGGCAGCTAGGCGCTGCATATCTTGTTGCATTCCCTTGTTGTACAGGCGAGGGATGTACCACCAGATAAAGGCTAGACATACGACACAGAGGCCTCCGAGGACGCCGACGGGGATGGCCCAGGTTGGTGTGCCCATGATCAGCCTACTATGATGATCGAGTAATGTTCGAAGAAAGGCTGGACAGCAGTGACGCGGTGTAACGAGTCTGGTCCAAATGGCGTATACTTGGCTCGGGAAGAAGCTTTGCTCGGCAGGTGAAGCTCTGCCTGGCCGATATGAGTTTGGTGATTGGTTTTTCGGATAGTGCAATGGGCTTGCTGGTCCTCCAAGGTGTACTCAATCTAGACTCGATTTGGATGCTTTTGCAAAGAAACGGACATGCACGATTTTCCGCGGTGCGAGGAAGGATGAAAGGCGACAAACTCAGAGACTTGCATCTCGCGCCCGAGAGGGAAGGCACGCCTATATTGTGGTAGGCGCAGGCAAACCTACACACGGAGCGGGGTCAGCCACCACGTTATAAGTATAAGGTACTTACAAGCGAAGGATCGATTCTTGAATCCTTCAGTCTTCGTTTATCGATAATTCTTAGCAGCCAACGAGCATTTCTTTCTCCATAGAAGTGTTTCCCGCCATAATGATCTGTTTATTCGTCTCTGCAACTAGGTTGCCGGTCAATGGAGAGATGCGGAGTCGCTAGCAATACTGTAGCAGTGCTGAAAACAAGCATTGGTCAAGCATCCTACCGTTTCGAAGGAGCGCGAGCTAGCAACAGAGCTCGATCATGTATCGTATTTGGTCGAATACATGAGATTTGGAAGACTGAATCTAGTAAAAGCACATCTTGTGGCCACACACACGGTAAAGACGTCAGCTGGCTGAGGGTGTCGAGCCGCCTTATTCCGAGTACTTTGTTAAGAAAATTGCCATGAACTTGTCTTCGGCCAAGTGAGTGGTCCTGGAGAAACTGCTCCCGTTACAGAAAGAGCGGACACCCATTTTGATCAGATACAGTGGCTGACTCGGAGAGGATGACGACGTACACAGCATGCGCGCTTAGAGTACGGCTGAGTTCAAAATATTCAGGCGCCAGAGCGAGTCGTATGAAAAATAATTCGCAGAGCGACACTCCGTAGCTCATGCATTTTCAAAGAGGCAAAAGGGAAAAGGTAAGGTTGTGACGCACTTGATGGATTGGAAGAGGTTGGCTGCCTGTACTGGCTTATATTACGATTTGCGCAACTCTTCGACAGCAAGAGCGAAGGACGGTTTTCCGAAGAGACAAAGACCAGTCACACGAGCAAAAAAAGAAGGCAAGATGCAAAACATACAGCAGCAGGGATTCCCACGTGGTCACCCACCGTAGTACTAATCTGCCGTTCAACTGCTTATGTATGGCAGAGCGGACGGGATGCCCAGTTTTCAGCTGACTGTGGCCGTATGTACTAGGTTGCTGATTGCAAGTCATAATATCTCTCATATCAGTTCACGCTGGATTGGCTTTGAATTCCATCTCGCTAGTGGACTGACACGATAACTTGCTTCTGTTTCTGCTTGCAGCGCTAATTGATTAGTGTCTACAGCATTCGCAAGTCCGCCCTCCATATCAACAGGCTCGTCTTTTTCTTCCGATCTGTACTCCGCAATCAATCTTGGTGTCTCCACGGGATACTGACTCATCAGTCTTTCATGGCGATGGGGTCGGATTAATGGGTCACTGTGGCTGAGCTCCATGTCTATACAGATACAGTCTTCCCACTGCATGTCTTTGTCCGCAAATTGAATCCGAATGTCAAGACGGAAGGCTTTGACAGGGTACGGAGTTGACACTTACGCCCTTGCATCTGCTCATTCCATCGAGCGAGCCTTTGTTGCCTCCGCATTCATCGCTTCTGGAGCATCTTGAGATTTCCCATCGGAATTTTTTGATGTTGCATATGCAAACTTGTCCTTTCCATCAGATTCGCTGGTGGTCACATTTGTGGTCCAGACCATAACAGTGGTGTCATATGGTCGTTCGGTAGCCAACTTATGTCTCTTCGACATACAGTTCGTATGGTTGCAAACAGAAATCACCTCTTTAGCTGGAATGTCAAGATATGCATTCAATACAGCATCGATCTCAAGAGGTGTCCCGCGGAAATGGTGTCGACGATCCATATCCAGTTGTACCTCCAGATGCTACCGTCCAGAGTAGCAGAAAAAATTCTGCTCGGAAAGGTAGTGTGCGCATGTTGAATTGCTGATGCCTTTCTATGTGGGCTGATGCAGAGTTTATATGTCGAAGCGGCCGCCTCCAACACGGACACGACCCTTGGCGAGCATGAGTCGATAGCTTACTAGATGATGGTCGTCATCGCCAGATATCTGGCATGGTAGGTAAGGTATTTGCGATTGTAAGATCTGGTCCATCCATTGATGCATAACAAGAAACTGGATCAGGGACAGACAAGACTGTGTTCAAACGAGCTTGCCCAGAGTGATAACCCTCTGGAAAAGTGCAGACAGAAGCACTTGAATAACACCTGCCTGAACGTTGAGAAACCATTGTAATATGGTAGGGCAAATTGGATGCCTGATATTTACCTACCTCAGGTAGCTGTCTGGTTAGTATATGCTCATACTGCCACCAAGCGACAAGGCGGTGAAGACGCCAAGGCTCAGGCCCCGAGGCCGGTCGTGGGGCTTGGTGGGGTCGTCGCTGCTCGCCCAAACATCTTGAAACCCTCTTGCAGTTATATTGCGGCGGGGCTAAAGAAGACGTAGCAAACAAATTTCCCCTCTTCACTTTTCTCTGGAAAATACCATTAAAATCACAAAAGAAAATGTCGACTGCCAAGAGAAGCCCTCCTTTCAGAGCTGAGCACGTCGGCTCGTTGCTTCGTCCCGATGAGCTTGTCCAGAAGCGTTATGCTGTGGCCGCTGGCAAGGCTGACGCTTCTGAATTGAAGCCCATTGAGGACAAGGCAGTCACTGAGGTTGTGAAGCTCCAGAAAGATTGTGGTTTCCATGCTATTTCCAGTGGAGAGTACACCAGGGTATGTGCTCTTTCCTCTTTTCGAAGATTGCTCTAAACACATGACATCACATCTTTCCTTCATACCCATCCAATTCCTTCTTACCAAATACTCAAAAGAAGTGCACGATTACAAGTCTTGCGGAATGATTACACAAGAACGAGCAAGAATATCAATGAACGAATATTGATCTGACACGACGATAGCATATGTTCTGGGGTACCTTCTTTGAGGAGCTGAACGGCATGGAAGATCGCCAGCTCGGTGTCCTCAAGGGCTACGATGCCTCCATGTTCCGTGACTACGCACCCGATGTCAAGTCCTTCCTCGAGGCCAAGGAGATCCCCAACGCCGTGACTGTGTGCGTGAGCAAGATCAGCCACCCCGGCCACACCAGCAACGCCCGCGAGCTCGAAGTCATGAAGGCCAACGTTCCCGAAGACGAATGGAAGAACATCAAGCTCACTCTTATTTCTCCTTCTTGGTACCACTTCCGCTACCGTGCTGGTCGCGCTTTCCCTCAGGATGTCTACGCCAACGATGAGGAGTACTTTGCCGATGTCGCAAAGGCATACCAGACCGAGTTGAAGCTCTTGCACGATGCCGGAATCCGCAACATCCAAATCGATGACCCTAACCTTGCTTACTTCTGCTCTGAAGCCATGCTTACTGGCTGGAAGGCCGACAAGGGCAACACAAAGACCGCCGACGAGATGTTCGACGCCTACGTCAAGTTCTACAACGCTTGCTTCGAGCGTCCCGCGGATATGCACTTGGGCATCCATCTGTGCCGTGGAAACTACATGGGCAGCCGTCACTTCAGCGAGGGCGCCTACGACAACATTGCTTCCAAGCTCTTCAAGGACCTCAACGTCGATACCTACTACCTCGAATACGATACTCCTCGCGCTGGTGGTTTCGAGCCCCTGAAGCACCTCCCCAGGAACAAGAACGTCATTCTCGGTGTTGTTACCAGCAAGTTCCCCGAGCTTGAGGACAAGGAGAAGATGGTGCAGCGCGTGTACCAGGCTGCTGACTTCATCGCTGAGGGTAGCGGTCAGTCGAGAGAGGAGGCTCTCCAGCGTGTTGGTGTTTCGCCTCAGTGCGGTTTTGCTTCGCACGCCGAGGGTAACTCTCTTGGTTACGAGGATATGCGCAAGAAGTTGCAGCTCGTCAGAGGCATTGCTGACCAGATCTGGCCCAGCCAGCCCTAAACAGAGGCTTTGTGACAAAGCTTCTTCTCATTCTCATTATTCTGCTTGACAAAAAGCATTCATTGGATCATTTTCAGTCTTTCTTGGACACTCCCGATTTTGGAAGGGAGACTCATCACATTTTTGTTTTCGTATTTCTGTTCATGCATCGCATTTTACGGCTATTCAACAAGCACCAGTCAAAAGATACCAACGACCCCTCACACAAAGATACTTTATGTACATACCCAAAATATCTATAATCTTCAACATCCCTACAGCAGTTTCAACTACAAATCTCCAAAATCCCACCATTCATTGAACATTCTTCCTGAATTCTGATCCAAGAACTCTGTAATAGCAGCGAGATTCTGGTCGTTGAAAGCCATCAAGTTCGGATCTGCCGGCGTGGAGAACTGTGCGATTCCAGGCATGAAGGTGGGTTGTTGGCCGGGTGTAGCAGGGATTGTAGACATGGCTGTGGCTGGAGCGGGATGTGGAGGTCTTGCGAATGACGGGCCCACAGAGCTTTGGAAGCCATCTGCAGAAGTGATGTTTTGGACTGTTGACTGAGTGGGTCGCACCATTGAGGTGGCATCTCTGGATACAGCTTCGTTGGGAGGCGCGGCAAATTCTTTGCTGAAAAGACCTTGGCCAGTAGCGATGGATCTGCTTGGCGAGTGAAAGATGAGAATTTCCCAGAGTAGATCTTGCTTGCTGCCGCCTGTGGTCGTAGGCTGCGGACTTGTTGAGCGACGTGAGGTGTCCATGGCCTCGAGTCTGTCTAACGCTTTCCTCTGTGCATTGCGTCAGCTAAATTGTAAGTTCCACGAAGGTAGTTTCGTCATACCATACGCTCAACATTCTTCAGCAGCGATGAAAGTTCCCCTAGTTCTTGGCGACCTTTGAACAGTCCCTTCTCTGCATTCTGTCTCAGACTTTGTATCTCTGCGTTGCGATAGTGAATGAACACTGTTATCGCGACCGAGATGCAGTAAGCCAGAAACGGATCAGAAACATTGACCTCCTTCTCTTCGAGTAGGTCTAACAGACGGATGATCCAGTTCGAATGCACCACCACTTGATCCGAGGTAGACTGACTGAAGGTTCTGGGACAACGTCCAGCAGCAGCTATTCGCAACGATATGAGGAAAGGATGGTTTAGCAGCATGTGGATCGTGTGGTACATGAATTGGTTTACTAGCCAGCAGCTCCAAAAGGCCCAGTTCTGCTCAATGGCCTCTTTGGAGTGCTGTGTCATTTTCGTCCTGTCGAATCGATACTCTGGATAGAAGTTGGACTCCAACTCCAGTATATCGGCCTGTATCGCGGCATAGTCTGATTGCTGATGCCATGGCGGGTGGGGAAGCACACCACTTTTAGTATCTGTAACGTATTTCGCAGCCTTCTTGAAAATGTCGAACATGGGCAATGTGTTGATAATTATACCAGGAACTGGACCGTCGGCCACGATGTTCTGGGAAGATGGTGCCACCAATTCTCCTTTCGAGGTTGCATTAGGACTGACTGGCTTAAAAGAAGCATGGTAGGTATTGCTCTTGGCACTGAACGTCAGTGCCTGCAGGTTGAACATGTTCTCCATGATGGCAATGCTCCAGAAGCAGCGCCTTCGCTCCTCAAGCTCGACTGGATTATTGATAACTACTTGTGGGTCCAGAAGGCCAGATGTTTGGGCAAGAGAAATGGCGTTAACAAGGAATAGATGTGATCGTTGCCCATTGTCGTCTGTGATCATTAGCCGTTGAACGAATGTAGATTGAGACGCACATACTCGTGAAGTCTAAGAACGACAGCAATATGAATGCTTGTATGGTACTCAGTCTGACCTCACCAGCAAGTACTCTGCCCAAGGCTAGCTCCCTTGCACGATGAGCATTAGCCTCACACCAATCATCGACTTCAGGACCTCGTGCATTGAGACGACCTGCCATTGCGAGAATGGCGAATTGGACTTCTGACCCTCTTGTCATATAGTCCTTCTCCAGGTTGGGATGAAACAATGGGATAGGTTGGCAGTTCCATTTCTTCATCAGGATAGGGACAGCAACCTCAAGGCGTGTGGGCTCATGTGGTATCTGTAATCCTGACGGGGTAGTACCTTCGGGCATCTCGAGAGATCTCCTTCGCGACGACGGCACCCTTGGCGATGCTCGTGAGCTCTCGACATGAGACTCAAGCGGGGTTCGTGGTAGTACTGTAGGTGGTGTACCAGGTCTTCGCAAATTAGCGTTATTGTCTTCGATTAGTGCACGTATCTACGCACATGGCTCTGAGAAGAGTTTCGAGTTTGTTCTCCAACTCTGAGAAGCGAGCATTCTTCGAGTCAAGTCAGCACGATAACCAGATGGCTTATACTTCAGAAACAATTTATGGGATAAGCCCTTTGGGTCCGGGCTGCGATAAGGCTTACCATTCGTCGCTCTATGGCGGCCGATCTGGCCTCTGGCATGGATCCATCATCCGCATATACACAAGTCTGTTTCAATCTTGTGCAAAGAGAACACGCAGGCTTCTCCCCAGGACATCTCGACTTTTTGCGACTGTACTCTGCAATATCAGTATGAGGTCAAAAATGTTCGGTTCGTTATAGCGAGACGTGCCGGCAGGCTTCACATGCTTGCGAAACACGCTTAGGAGGTCGCACGCTCTCGGGCGTTTGCTGCACATTGCTCTCCATGGCTATTGGATGGTGTTGAGGGGACAGGACGGTCCGGTGTGCCGGCCCTTGGAACCTCTGTGTACCGGCGCAGGCCGGTGTCGCAAAAGATTGCTTTACGGCCCGCTTCGATCCGGTCAGAGAGCGCCAAGCACAAAGATCTCTCGCGACTTCCTTGCTCAGATCAGAAGCCGGGCCGTCTTCCGTCTTCTTCGCTCTTCTTATCGCAGGATTGATCGTAAAGGGATTCAGATGGCAGGGAAGAAGTTGATTCTGGACGTCTGTGATTCGTCCTCGCATCGTATGGTGTCAAGAAATGGTTATACGCAAAATGTCCCAACCACACTGGGGACGGCTAGTGATCCGATGAAGAGATATCGAGATATCTTTATTCTCAATGATTGCAAGAGTATGATATACTGTCTATAACCACTCACAACTCATTTTCGCGAGCCTCATATCCTTGTCTTATATTCTGTTCGAGTATCCTATCGCCCTGCTAAGGGACAGAAAGCAACCTGAAGCTTGTGTATACACCGATAAGATGGAGCCATCACAGAAGTTGCAATCAGCGACGGAACCATATGAGACCGATGTGAAGGAGGTGCACGAGATCACCTGGAGTTCAGCAAGCTCTTCGCATACTTCGCTCGATTGCGTCCACGCAGAGGGTAGTGTTGACGGGCGGGATGATCACACTGTAGCATTCGCAGATCTCGAGCCTACCGCTTCCAGAAGCATCCCACCTCCACTACAGTCGCACTCGGAATGCTTCGATCCGGACTACGAGATCAAATGGGAAGAGAACGATATCGAGAATCCTAAGAATTGGTCAGTTTGGAGGAAGACGCACACTATCTTCGCGTGCACAATTGCAAGTTGCACAACGTAAGTCTCTCGGCAGCGATGATCATGGCCGGCACTAACACACCGGATAGTGTCTTATACTCGTCCGCATATACTTCAGGCATTTCAGGCGCACACGGCATGACTGTCGAGTTTGCCGTGCCTAACTCAACGATATCCCTTCTCGGCTTGACAACATACCTCTTCGGTATGGCTGCTGGAAGCATGATCTGGGCTCCGCTAAGCGTAAGTAGAGATTCTAAATTTTAGCTCCAGCAAATCTAATGCTTGCTCAGGAAATGTTTGGCCGTCGTCCGGTTTATATCTCGACATTATTCGCGTTCATGTTCTTCATCTTCCCTTGCGCCATTGCGAAAAACGTATCGACTGTAATCGTATGCCGTTTCTTCGCTGCAATGGTCGGTTGCTCGGTCGTATCGAACTCGCCCGGAACAATCAACGATGTCTCAACAGACAAGCACAGGGCTTTGACCTTCAGTGTCTGGTGTGCAGGCTTGATGAATGGGCCCGTCCTCGGTCCGCTTATCGGTGGCTTCGTATTTGACAACCTAGGATGGCGGTGGATTCACTGGATCACCTTGATTTTGGCTGGAGTATCTTTTCTGTTGATGGCAACGGTGCCAGAAACATACGGTCCAGCTCTTCTCAGGCGTCGTGCGGAGAAGACGAGAAAGCAAACCGGTGACAATCAGTGGTGGAGTAAGCATGATGAGAAGCGACCATTCTGGCCTCTACTTAGAGCATCGCTTTGGAGACCCATTTATCTCACTGCCTCTGAGCCTATCCTCTGGTTTTGGGATCTGTACTTCTTGATCGTCTATGCGATGAATTGTAAGTACAGTTTAGTGCCGATGACATCAAGAAATACTAAACAGTGAGCAGATCTGACCTTCGTCATCTACCCAAGAGTATTTGTGGGACTCCGTGGATGGTCGATTGGCCACACTGGACTCTCATACCTTGGTATTGGTCTGGGAAATTTGTTGATCATCGTTTGCGAACCACTCCTTAGGAGGATGATTCAACGAAGGAAGCTAGATTCCAATGGTAAGCCGACTCCTGAGTCGCCAGTGTTCGTCGTATGCATCGGCGCGATCCTGGTGCCGATTGGCGGCTTGATGTTCGCCTGGACCTGTACACCGAATGTGCATTTCATTTGGCCCATCCTGTCTGGCGTGCCATTTGGAGCAGGTACAACAGCAACCTTCATCTATGGATCCAACTACATCGGACGCAGTTATGGGATGTATGCAGCGTCGGCCATGGCTGGTAACGTGTTGACTCGCACTATTGCAGGCGGTACGCTGCCGTTAGCTGGTCCTGCCATGTGGAATGCTCTCGGACCACACTGGCAAGGAACACTGTTGGGACTCTTGGAAGTCCTCATCATCCCTATTCCGTTTGTGTTCTACAAGTACGGTCATCTGATCCGACTGAAATCGAAGTTCATCGTCAGGATGGAGCAAGAAGCCAACGGTGGAGAAAAGGGAGGGGCATAGATGATAGATTTGATGCTTAGATTTGAGACACGAGTAGAATGAAGTAATGAGCATGAACCTTGCGAGACGCAACAGAGGAAGGGGCAATCAAGAAGAGTGGAAAGTGAAACGTCGAAGTTCTCGAAACATGTCAAGCTCAAAAAGGCAACGACAACCCCGCAGTCAAGCAACAACGCGCTTCCGTCACTTTTTGGTCAAGACGCTCGAGTCGTCGTCGTCGATCGTGGCGGCGTATGCCAATCAATTCTTACACCAGACACGACAAAGACTCGGCTCATACACATGGCCGACGGAAAACCAAAGCGATCGCTGTTCAAACGCCCAACGTGGGCGGCGGCTACACCCACCGCTGCTTCAGCCTCTCCAGACCCGACTGCGAAGCCAGAAGAGCCGACAGACATTTTCAGCCATTCGCATACATTCAGCGAGCTTGTCGAGGATCGTCAACGCCAACGTCAAAGAAAGAAAAGCGACAAGGATCTTCTAAGGCGAAGTCAGAACAGCGAAACAAAAGAGGAGGAATCACGAGCGGGCAAGCGCCGGCGCATAAGTGATGAGGATGGCTCTGAGCTTCCTACCAAGATCAAACCCAAGGCATCAGAAAGAGAGACGTCGGTACAAGCACCTGCTGGATCAGAAAACTTTGCGACAGCTCCTACACCACAAAAATCACGACCGCGACAAGAGACGGTAATAGAGCTGCTGGACGACTCGGACGACGATGCGCCTGTGAGCCACAACAATGCCTCGAACGATGAGGTCCGCTCGAACGTTAACAGTCTTGAACCTACACCTGCAGCAGAGGCAGACCCAGACGAGGACGAGGACGCCGTGTACTACTCGGATCCGGACATCCGCGAATATGCCCGTAAAGCTCGCGAGAAACGACGGCAAGAGGAGCGAGAGCGGAACGAGAATGGTGTTCATGATCCAACTGTCAAACTGCTCATCACCTCGCCATTACCTGGCACTGGACCTCTTATCGTTTCTCGAAAACTATCACAAAACCTTCAGGCTGTGCGAGAGGCTTGGCTGAGCAAGCAGTCACTGGACCCCACGATTGCCAGCCGCGTGTTCTTCGTACACAAATTACGAAGAGTGTACGATGTGACTACCGTCCGCAGTCTGGGAATCAAGGTGGACTCCTATGGCCGTATTATGGCTGATGGACCTTTCGCCAACACCGACAACGAGCACGCCGAGAAGATCCATATCGAGGCTGTAACAGATGAAGCATGGCAAGAACTGAAGGACAAAAAGGCTGCGAAGGATCCGCCAAAGCCAAACAAGTACCTAAGCAATGCTGCAGCTGCGAACGGTAGGGGAGCCAGCACGGAAGGCACACCCGCTGTTGACGGTGAAGCAGTTGTCGAGGAACCTCTGATCAAGGTCACGCTGAAAGCAAAAGGTCACTCGGACATCAAGATCAAAGTGCGGCCGGTATGTTTTATGCCCTCGATCTACAACGAATATACATTTCGTGAACGTTTACTTACTTTTCGCTTGCAGAGTACGACATTTGTGAAGATGATCAATGCAGCACGGCGAAGTTTCAAGCTCGATGATGCGCGGCTTGTTCATCTTGAATTCGATGGTGAAAGGTTGGAGCCGCCAGAAGGGCTTGTCAAAGATACCGATATCTCGGACATGGATTGTATCGATGTTCATATCAAGTAAGGAGTGGCGTTTGGGTTTGTGGTGGGATAGTGTTTTACACGGTTATTGCGTTCTTTCTTCTAGCGACGGCGCAAGGATTCGGGCAATGCCAGGTGGATGACCTGTTTGTAGGCCTCTCTGAAACACGAGGCTCTTTTTGCGATTGATTCCCATAGTCATGTTCCCATCATCCTTCGCACTGACGCTCGATGCGTGCAGGTTCTGAAGGCTTGATATCTCCTTCTTGAGTGGCTGTGGAACTGCCGCACCTTCCCATGTCTCGTGCCCTTGGCGACCTCACGGCATACACTCGCGCGCCTGTCCGCAGCCATGTCCGCTTAGGACCTCCATCCGCTCCATGCTATGCCCGCTCCAAGATTTCAGCCCCCAAGTCTCTCATATGCATAGCAGCGCCATACTCTTGCTACCAAATCTCTTCCTGGTGACCTTTGTGACCCACTTGCTTCTCCAGGTTCCTTAGACCAAGTGACTCGGCAGCAAGAAATTGGCAATGCCTTCTTTGACAGCATACTCGTGTCCACAATGCCCACACACCAATTTTCCATTACTCACACTCGTTTCCACGAGCAGCTCGTGTAGATCTTTGAGTGTTTGTGTAGGTTCCTTTGTCGTTTCGTCCATAAGGTCTGATTCTTCTGGTGCTAGTTCAGGGAGGGTGGGAAGACCGAGCTATCCTCTTGATCAGCATTCTTGTCCTTGTACGAGGGGAGAATTGAGATTGGGAGCAGCCTTACCTCTTCGCCCAGACTCCTGATTGCCTTCCACTCTAGACGCGGCAATACGTTGACCAAGAACTCGGGGTTCATCTCCATTTCCACGCGCTCGAGCTCTGCGTCACGGGGGTGCAGGGGAAAGGCAGAGGGTTCTTGTTTGCAGGCCTTGCGGGCGCAGGTGAGGAAGTTGAGGGTGAGGAGCTTCATTTTCTGTTGCTGGGTGTTTTGTTCTTAATCGCGTTCGTGTGATGGAGTTCGGCTCCAAAGGAAGTGGTGGTGTGAATGCGACAGTAATTGTTGGTAAGTTGATCTGGTGGGTTGCAGTGACGATGGGTCTGGGCTGTGAAGATGTGGAGAGAGGAGGAAAAAAGATGGAAGTGTTTCGGAGTTTGGACGCGGAGATTAGATTCTAAGATCAAGAAGCATGTGAAAGCACTTCAGCTGCATCGTACAATCATGTTCAGGTAGTCAAAAATTCATGTCAGGATACCGTTTGTTGAACGGAGAGTGCGACTTGTCATTCTCGGGTTTCGATCTTATCTTATCACATTCTCTATGATACAAAAGAGGTCTGGAATGCTCCTGCCGCTCAGCTGTTCGGTCTCATCACGACGGCCCCCACACTCAACTATCGTCTTCTCAGCATGGATCTTCCATCTTTTCTTCCTCGTGAAGCAAACACACTGCCATCGCGACAACTATGCTTCTTCGGTCTGTCGATTCCTCGGCTCTGATCATGTCTCATGTTTGTTCTAGCAGGCTGACGAGTGCTAAACAGTGACCTCAGCTCTTTCATCGCTTTCTCATCTAACGACTCCGTTGTGGAGAAGGCCGCGACCAAGTTTCTTGCGACAGTCCATACAGTACCAGCGCACATTTTTCGCCGGGCTTCTGTGCAGGCCAGCGCATCTGAGATGGAACCACTTTCCCTTGCACTGATGACTAACGGTCAGTAAACAAACCAGGAAAGATAGCATTGCACGTGAAGATAACTTACGTCGTTGTCTCTGTGGTTCTCACATAGAACCATGGTGCCACCAACCGTGTCATTGCAAATGCAATAGATTCGACCGGGATACTCTCGACTTGGGTCGTACTGCTCGGGCGCGTCTTCCATGGGAACATCTGCGTTCGGCACGGCTTTTGATCTTGTGTTGTAGTTGCTCTTGACCCCTTTGGTCTCGTGTAGCGGATCAGGATCTGTCTCGATAACACTCTGCTCGGTGTTTTGTAGCGCAGGATCTTCCTCGGCAACTGTCTGCTCGATAGATGGTAGCGCAGATAGCGCAGAGTCGTCTTGAATTTGCTGTTCAGTGTCATTGAGCTGTGTGTTTGCGAGCTGAGTGTCGCCGTCGGCACTGTCGTCTTCATCGGCGTTTTGTTGAGTATCATCGGGTTGGGTATCATCGAGCTGAGAGACTGCAAGCTGAGGATTTTCGAGCTGAGTGCCTTGACCCTCAGGGATGGTGGAGTCTTCTTCCATATCATCGCCTTGATGTACGATAGCAACCTGCCCCTCTGTTTCCACAACATCCTCTACATTATCGTTGCTCTCAAAAGTCTCGACAAGACGGTCACCCGGAATCCAGGGGAGATGTTCGCGGTTCAAAGTCACATCCTCACGGACCCAGGGGTTAACAACCACAGGCCTAAACCTTTCTGAGGGTGCACGTCTCAGATGCTTGGTCTTGGAGCCAAGATTTCTGCCACTAATAATCAATCAGTCATCACACAAAACATAAATTGTTGATATCAAAAACTTACCGCATGTAAAGCAGACATTCCAGTACAGGCAAGGCGAGCAAGTCGATGACTCGGCTGTGAATTCCAGTGTTCAATGCTCTGATCCAAGCGTCGACTTCACCACGAGTGAGATCTTCAGGGGCAGGAAGGTTGGGCTCGACGGCGAGGTGGGCTGCAATGCGGCGGACGAGTATCATAGTCTGCTCAGCAGAAGCAATGTAGTTGGCTGCCATGGTGTATTGAACCCGGCGTGAGCACACCAAGATCTAAAAAGCAGGAAAGTCGTGGTATCTGGTTGTAAAGAGTGTAATGTTGTCGAGTTGATGATTTTGTTATGATTTGCTTGCTCTGCGCATTGATGTGGAAAATGTGATAGCGACTTTCCGGCGTGCTCTTTCGTGTTCCGTGGCGCGATGTGTGAAAGCGAAAGTCTCTCCTGATTTAGGCAGCTTTTCGAGACGGGCAGAATGTTGCAGGCTTTGTCCAAGGACTACCTAAGCTTTCTGATGGTTTGTCGCAATCCCTGAGTCTGATTGAAACAAATCAGACAAGCTAGACAGCATGCAAACATGTGTACTAGTCTATTAAAAATGCAGATACAGGCACGATTTCTACTACTTGTTAAGCGATAAGTATTCCAGAGAGTTGTTTTCAATGCTACATACACTAAAGATTGGTGTTGGTACTTAAGAGCCACCGCTTTGAGTGATGCGCAGACACTTCTCTACCAGAATGTCACAGAACGCGGTTTTGGATTCCAAGAGTCCTGTGCTGTTCTGAATACGTATCCACGTACTCAACCTTTCGGTCATGGCTGACCACGAGACCGAAGGTATTTGCGGATATCTTAAGAACCTTGAAAAGCCTTGTACGTGTATGGCGTATGCGTCGCCACGAGTGTAAACGATGGTCGTATTGATACCCATGGCTTTGGTCAATATGTCGTGCTCCATGGATGTCATGAAGTCGCTTGGGAGCTCCGGTCTGCAAAGCAAGCGTACGACGATGCCTTTGTTGCCTTGTCGAGATTTGAATTTGGCAACTCTTGTCTCGATATCTAGCAGATCGATCATGTATAGTGGTGCAACCTCGGATCTGACTGTTGCGGTGATTTTGCAGAGCGAGTACACTTCTTGGGTGATTTGGAGACGAGTTTTTAGTAGACCTGGTACGCCGTCGCGGAAGAAGTGGTGCTCCTCTTGCAGAATGTTTTCATATACCATGACTCGAATCTCCAAAGGAAGATCAAAGAAGTTCATGTTGGCTAGAAAATCGGTGAATCGCTGGTGTGTAGTGTATAAAGTCAAGATCCGTGCAGTTTTCGAAAGAGCTTTCGACCAAGCCTTTTATGTCGAGATCACAGTCAGCGAAATACTCAGTAATCCGCCGTGTGATGTTCTGTGATCCTCTGAATCTATTCGTTCGCTTTGGGTGAGGATCGTGCTCTGAGCAAATATTCTCAGATCCTCGTCGCTGATTTGTCGGGTGTGGCCGATATAGGCAGCAGGCCTCATAAGCTTTAGGGAACTGTAGATTTTAGCAAATAGGTGCCAGAATTCCTGCTGACTGATCTTGCTCGACCAGCTCCAGGATGAGTAAGCAGGATTGGTGATTTCGAGCCCTCCTGAGCAGATACAAAAGTAGCTTCCAGCTCCAGCTCCAGTTCTTCTTCTCTTCCCATCGCATGTCGTGCTCTCCACAACACTGACTCCCATGTAAGTGTAGCCCAGTCCTGTTCTTGCTAACGTCCTCTAGGTACCGGCACAATCAGCTTGTACCTCTTCGTGGTGTGTCGGACCAGTAGCCTCAGGGTGAAGCCAAATCAAGCTGATGTAATGCGATGCAGGCAGGCTTTTCAGCCTTGGAGCGGAGGCAGATGGACGCATCTGATTTAACCCGAAGAGGAGGATCATCACCAGCGGTATGCGATGCAGGCAAAGAGCTGACGAGCACGTGAGTGGGAGCCGGGCGGACACATCCGAGGCCCCAAGAGGAGGTAGGTAGTTGGCACTACAATGAAGCTGATGAGTTTCAGATGGGAGCCAGGCGGACACGTCTGGGGTAGCCCGAAGAGATGGACTGAGAATGCAAGGCAGGCATGGCTGATGAGCCATAAGGGACTTGACTGGGTGGCACCTGTTGAGTCTCAAGGAGGAATTTTTTTTTTCATTGGTTCTGTTGGTCCCTTGGACTGGCGGCTGAAGAAGAACGTGCAGTGAGGTCCTCGGCTGGCTTGTGAGACTGTTGATGGAGGGTCGTGTTCCAGGACAGCCATGCCTCTGTTGAACCAAGAACGATCTCTGGTCCCTCTTTCTTACAAATGTGACCAGTGAGCGCGGTGGTTCTTATATTGACCTTTCACTGTCAGCAGTGCTTTAAGCTCTAGCTTCATCAGATTCCGGTCTCTCCAGTTGCTTCTTTCGTGCAACAAGGTCCTTGAAACGACGAATATCTTCGTATCCTTTTGGTATGAAGGCCTCAACGCCTTGTTTGACATAACATTTGTGACAGCTGTACGAATCCGGCTGGGCTATGGATCGCCAAACCAGATGCACGCCACTGAGTTTCATGAGGCCACATACCTCACACCGATGCCGAACGGGGCTCGTATACAGCACAGGACGGTGGGTTTTCCAGGGCAGCTCTTCACGCACCCAAATATGGGCTCTCAACCAGAGTCTCAAGTATTGTGACAACTTGAAACCTGATTCAGTGTGATATCTTTCTTTGGCCCTTTTGTTCCTTCGCTCTTTCTGCTCGGGATCGTTTTGACAGAGACGACGCCAGCAAGAATTTTTCCGGGCAACCTCCTTCTCGTGCCATTCCAAATCTGTGCGCCTACGAAGATTGACTGCATCCAGCTGCTGTCTCCGTTTGATTGGGTCCTTCGACAAGCTACTCTTCAAACTATATCAAGAGAAAGAAAAAAGCCTTGATGTGATCGAGACATATCGCTTCTTCGCGAGGAAACCAATTCTCTGGGATAGTTCTGCCAACATGGCAGTCGACATTGGCTACGGCGACCAGAGAAGCAATGATATGTTATGGTCGACAAGGATGTGAGGTTCGGCAACAAACGTCCAGGGATCATCATCGTTGTTGCGCACGGGCGCTGATTTTTTGGTCTCTGCAACAATTGATTCTTGCTCTGCTATGCAACAACACCCAAGCAACTCTTTCTAGACAACAGCACATAATTTTTTCAGAGACCAAACCATACAAGTCGCCTACATTCGCCCTCAACAAATACACGTCGCATCCGCCTAAAAACCCTCTCGAGATAAGAAAAATTCACCATGGCACCACGACAACCACCTCGTGCACCACCAGCAAAACGCCGCAAGACAACCACTCAAGTCGAAGAGCTGAAATTTGACCCTGAGGCGCGCGACGAATGGCTCACGGGTTTCCGCAAGAGAAAGCAACAGCGCATCAAGCACGCCCAAGAACAGTCTGCCAAGATTGAAAAAGAAGAGAAGGTCAAGGCGAGGAAAGAGGTATGCGACATTGTAATACATACTTGCTACTTTAAGATGCTAATATCAGGGATACTAGTTGCGCGATCAGAGAAAAGTGGACCTAGAACGCCATGTCGCCGAAGTAAATGACCTGCTCAGGAAAGCCAACAAAGATTCGGACGACGAGCCATCTGCCGCAGAAGACGAAGAAGAAGAGTGGGATGGCATTGCTTCACCGCCGAGACCGTCCATTGACGGTGTGGACGAGTATGTTGATGAGGACAAGTACACGACAGTCACCATCGAAGCCATGGAAGACGCAAAAGCTTTCACGCAAGATTCAGACGATGAGGAGCAGACTACTGTGGTGAAAGACGACGCTGATGGCAAGGACGGCAACGTGGTCAAGAAGAAGACGGTCTGGTCAAAAGGAAAGAAGGTGGATCCCAAGAGCAAGCCCAAGAAGAAGAAGTTCAGATATGAGAGCAAGGGCGAGAGAAAAGAGGCTCGAGTCAAGCAAAAGGCAAAGAATGCCGCTGCGAAGAAGGCTAGAACGGGGAAGTGATGGATGCATCCGTTTCGTTTCAAGAGCACGCATGATACCCAAATAAGTATTTCGTTTTTCTCATGTCAAAGAGGAAGCTTCCATTTGATCGGCAAAGTGGTGGTATCATGTGTGAGGGAGATGATGATTTCTTTGAAAAGTAACAAGTTCAGAAAAAACGCTCGGAGAATGCTCTCATTCTCTACGTAGCGGTGATGACGCCCATGCTAACAACCCAAGATGAAGAAACGTCGATGGAAAAAGGCGACGGGAGATACGAGAAAGAGGCCGTGGCGAACGGATGCAAAGGTGAAGAGAAGAGGTGAGCTTAGATGTTGCCAATCTCGGCAACGAAGTCGTCGAGCTCCTTCTTGGTGGCATTGTACTTCTGGGCCATCTCCTCGTACTTGGCCTCCCATTGGTCGCGGGCGGCCTCCAGGGCTTGCACCTTGCGCTCGTAGTGGCCGGCCTTGACGTCGGTCTGGCGGAGCCTGCAAGCAGCATGTCAGTAAGAGGATTGCATCGCATTTTAGACGTGCAAACGTACTTGTCGTTGGTCTCTCTCAAGTTTCTGTCGGCCTCCTCAGCCTCCTCCTCGAGGAGCTGCAGTCTTCTCTGCAAGCTCTCGTTCTGGGTACCGTGCTGAGCGCTCTCGTCGGCGGCGGCCTTTGCGTCCTTGAGACCAGACTCAATCTTCTCCAGCTCGCTCTCGAGGAGTTGGTTCTTGTGCTTCAACGAGGTGATCTCTTGCTCCTTGGCGAGGTTCTCCTGCTCAAGCGACTTGACCTTTGCCTTAAGCTCCTCGTTCTTGGCGGCGGACTCGTCGGCCTCGAGGCGGAGGGCGTTCATGCGCTGTTGTTGGGACACATGTCAGCTTGGGTGAAGAAGCGGTGGGGCATGTGAGGGGTAACTGGAAATGGCGGCAGCGACAGGGAGATCAGATATAGACTGTATTTTGGACGATTTCGAATCATGCACCTTGTGGTGTATTAAGGGGAATCGTTGGTTTTCATCATGTAGATGTGGCATGCGGAGTGAAGGTGTTGGAGCTTTTGTTGATGACACGCACCTGCTTGATGGCATCCATCTTGTGTGTTTGTTGTGATTAGTGGGTTGTGGGAGAAGATTAAAGACGCTTGAGAGCTGAAGCTGAGTGGAATGAGGACAGAGATCGAGAAGGCGGACTTGATCGGTTGCAGTATTATGTGTATAGAGTAGAAGTTCAGGGGCAGCTCTCGAAGTTTGGTGTGTTAGAGACCAAGGAGACGTTTGGACCACCACCACACGGAGGCTGCCACAAACAAGCCCGACCTCCGAGCTCAACCCGCCAAGCCGAGGCGACTCGCTGGTCCGTGACAGCTGCGTTGCCGCGTCGACCCAGAGCCGTCAACAGAAGGCCAGCAAGAGCATTTACGGCCTCCCTTCTGCAACCGTGGTTAGGACAATAGTTCGTAGCAGCCTCTCCTGTCACGGCTGTCGCAACTCGACACGGTCGCAATTGCTCATCTAATTCCCAGTCATGCGACTGTCAGAGCGACCGTAAACAAAGACGCACTTGACAACCACTCGGACTACATTTACTGCCTGACGCACTGCCCGGAACCCTCTCGACTTTTCTCCACCTGCATGTACTGAGACTATACGACAACCGACCACCATGTTCGCCGCACGCGCTGATCAGGAGAATTTGGCCTATGCCCATCAAGCTGCTGCTGCTGCCAAACCATTGAATCAACAGGCAAAAACTCCCGCCAACAAGGCTCCCAAGACGCCCTTCCGCCGCAATCAAAATGACGAAAACGACGCTTTCCAATCTGGTTTCAAGACAACAAAGACGACAAAGAAGGCCAATCTGGATCCTAATGCCTTCATCACCCCTGCAGGCCCACGCAATCGCGCTCCCCTGGGCATGAAGACGACCAATGCCAAGGCAAAGACTCCGGCTCCCTTGACCATCAAAGCATCTGCTCAGAAGACCCTCAGCCCTCGACTGCGCAGGCAGAAGGTCAAGATTCACCAGGCCGAACCTGTCCAGCAGGAGCAAGATGATGGTGTTCCAGACATTGAGTATATGCCCCCCAGATCTATTCGTGAGTGCCTCCTTATATCTCTCTCTGTGACACCCACTGACTTCTCCCAGCCCTACCTGACCATCCAGACACAATTCACGAACGTGACTACTCAATCTTATCTCCCGAGTATGCTACCAAAGGCTATTGGGGCGCCTTTGAGAACGCCCCTGATGAGCACGGCGTGCGTCCATCTGAACGCAAGAATCGCGAAATGATGGCTCGTACCGATAAGATTCAGCAAGATGTCATCCGCCGCGCTCTGGAAGCCGATGACTTCCTCAGTCTCGACCTCACAAAGGTTCGCAAGGCCTTCGAGGAGAAGGAGCAGCAGTCCAGAGCTCCGTCCAGCTTGTCAGCCCGACGTGCTGCCAGTGCTTTGTCAAGGTCATCTTCGACCACTACACTTGGTCCTCGCTTTGCCGCACCCACTGCAACCGCCGCTGCTCGCTTACGTACGACTACTGCTGTTCACTCTCAGCCTCGCAAGCCTACCTCTTCTCTGACTGCTCCCACTGCATCATCAGCTCGTCATGCCAATGCTACTGCCGCTTCGCGTAACACTCTGGGCTATGCTAGAGGCCGTGCCGTTTCTGCTGTCTCGAGACGCCCACTTTCTACTCTCCACGACAAGCCTGTTGCCCCCACCGAGAAGAAGACCAGAACTGTACTGGAGAATCTAATGGCCGACGATGCCGAGGTCGAAGAGCTGATCCGCGAACGTAATGCCCTCATGGAAGTCGACGAACCTCCTGTCGAGCCCATGAACAAACTCTCGATCCTTTATGATGAAGATGACGAGTACAAGGACTTCCAGCTCACCGTACCGGAGTGAGCAACGGTTGTCACAGACCAATGTTCAGATAATCGCTGGACATGACACTCTCTGACATGGTCTTGGTCGAAAGATACAGTTCAACTACATTCATTTTCTCATGCCACTGATGATTTCTACGCCCACTCTCACGCTCTACATGCACCACGTCTCCCACCGCATGCTCTTGGTGTTTACGCAGACTGCTCCGGTCTCGGTTCAGATGACTGCATTCTCTGTTAAATGGTTTCAATTGGGTGGCTTAATGCTGGATTCTTGGTTTTGATTCAAAGGTAAAAGGTGTTTCTTCTTGGTTGACTCAACGGGTTGAGTTGACTACATTGCTGGAAGAAGCCAATCGGCTCATGGCTAGGTGATTATTCGAGGATAATACAATCGCTTGTTCAACTAGATTCAGTCATCTTGCTTGAGACATGAGACTATAGTGACCCACATGATCACTGCACAGCAGAGAACCTTGAGAGGAAGACGTGGGTCAAGGAGGAAAATGTAATCTGTAGTCCATCATTCAATCCATAGAATCTCTTTTCTCCCAGCACAGGCTGAGGTTGATATAAGCATCCGTGCAACCAGCAGCATTACCAAGATTACTAGAACAACCCTCGAATAAGCGCTCAACGATGACCTCAAACTTCCTGCACGTGTGTTGTTAAGTCTGATTGCCTGCAATTGCAACACCTTCACACCTCTGACCAAGACCAAAGCTTTGTTGAAAGGTGAGTTTACTCGTTCTATCGATTTGAATGATAGTATTCGGTGACGTCTATCGCCATTCCACCATCTGGCAGGTAGGTTATTTCAGGTTTTCTCGGTCGTGTGGACGCTGGTATTGTGAGTGGGTTGAGCTGCCTTCTCTCTACCCAAACAACAGAGATCTTGCCTAACTGATTGCATGTACCAAAGCGAAGACCATCGTCATGGCGTAAACGCACTTGTGCAATTCTGTCGTTTGAATCATCGTCGACTCCTTCGCCGTGTGGCATATCGCGGTATCTGCCATCTCGTAGACTCTCATGTTCTGGCGTGGGATGTTCTGGTATGGTCAATCGCCGTAGCCAGGCTGGATTATTATTGTACCAGTCATGGGCTGCTGCATTTGCAGTTTTGGGATCGGTGTAGACACCAAGTAGGTCTTGTTCGGATGTGCGACGACCAGGATGTACGTCTAGGCTTTGTAAAACATAGATGTATTGTGGAGTTGGCTTGGTGGAGTTTGTTGATCGAGGCTGAGAAGATGTGGCGGCTTTTGGCTTCTCCTTAGTCGGGGGTTCGTCGATGGCCTTGCGTTTCCTAGTCGATGGCATGTTGGCGATTTTAGTCTCTGAAAGAAAAGCGCAGTGAGTTGGACACTTTATCACTATATGTCAACAACAAAGGGATGGGCAAGATCAGGTGAGGCAGCAGTGGCTTCATTCGGACGGAACACGTTGTGCAACCCCTTCGTAAAGATCGTGATTGATGTATAGAAAGCGTGTCTCCAGCAAGGGGTGGCTGGAAACAGAAGGAAGCATTTCACGACCTCTGTAATCCTCCAGTCAACTTCCTGATCAGGTCCATTGACCTTGTTGGTCATCTCACGATATGGTGGATAGGTTAAGTTCACGCCTTTCAACCCAGACAACAATGATATTTTCTCTTTCATCACGCCCACCGAGCCGCAGGCCCCCATCATGGCGTAAGCGAACATTTGAAAGCGCATCCTTCATAGTCTTTTCCGGGTCTTCGTATTACTCGAGCCAACAATATTCTCCCTCACGCAGGTCCTCGTGCTCTGGCTCTAGTTGTTCTGGGATAGACACTTTTCCTCATTTCTTGTTGTAACATTTGTGAGCTGCTGAGTTTGCAATGTCGCGGCCGTTGTGTATGCCTGGCTTTTTTTTGCTTGTATCCACTGTGCACGTCGCCAATCAGACTGAAGACAATGAAAGCATTCGTCGGAGTCGATATGGTTGGATTCGAGGAGGTTTGAGGTTCGTTGGTCGGAAATTCCTCTTCGGTCTTACGTTTCTTGTCAGATGGTATGTCGATGATTATTGTTTGACGAGGAAATTTGGGTCGAGATCCTGCGCTATGCGAAATAAAAAACCCCCCAACAAGGAAATGAGCAAGAGGTGAGGTTGTCGTGACTTGTATCAGATAGAGTACTTTGCACAAATCATTCATAATAGTTGTGCTTGATGTATAGAATGGTCGAAGCGTGTCTACAGCTGAGATGGTCTACCAAAATTTGATTGTCAAGATGCACAGACCTAATCATATCTCTGCAGTATCCACTGAGAGTGATACGTTCAATCGACTTTCAGCGGACGACCCTTGACTAGAAATAACTCTTTGATGTTCAACAATTAACATCTAGCAATCATCTCTATGTGGAGCGAAGAGTGAGCAAATTGCTTGGCGTTGCTTGCGCTGCGTCTCGCGCTTTCGGCACATCAACACCCCGAGCATATCAACGTCTTTCTCTCCACACAAATTAGCACACGCGTCGCAGCCATGAATGGTCGTCTCACGCTCTCTGACCCTTCTGTGAAAAAACTAGCAAAGGTCAGCTGTGTTCATGAGAGATACCATGATGCCTTGCCCAAGCTACAAGGTGAAGCTGACTGGCAGCAATGGAGTGATGCATTGCAACACGCTGCCTTGATGGCAGGCACTGACGCTGTCCTCAATGGTGAATCGAAGCATCCATCGCCACTAGACGAAACACAAAGTACCATCGCGGAATGGAATGACAACATCAGACGCACTGCGATCTGGCGCGCTCGCAACGAAAGCTTACTGAAGGCTATGCGCAGCGCCTCGGATATCGACTTTGGTGAATTTGAAGGCTTGAACGCACATCACACTTACCTCAACCTCAAGTCGAAATATCGCGTCTCCGACAGCCAACAGATATTCAAGCTGTTTAGTGAAGATCTTATGGTAGGATACGAACTGGATACCTCACCTAGAATGATTGCCGATCAGCTTCAAGATGCTTTCAATCGTTACAATCACTTGGTCGGTCACAATACGGAGCAGCGTCTTCCGGAAACCTTCTTGAAGATGGCATTCCTTGATGCCTTCGACCCTGAGTATAACGAGTGGCGCAATGCGTTGTTGAAGGATCGCAATGTTCTGGCGTTGGACGAAGGATCGGCTCTTACGTTCGAAGAGCTTGTTGACTTCGCCATTGCTGAGCACGATCGACAATCAAAAGAGCAAAAGAACAGCAACCCCTCCAAACCAACAGCGCCACAACGACCGTCGAAACGCGACATCTCGCAAGTCGGGGAAGACTCGCATTCTGCTTCGAGAATGTATTGCAGCGTACCTCATCACTCAACATCTAATATGTCACTCCACACAAATCAAGAATGCCTGTTACAGAACCCTCGCCTACGTCCGAAGAATTGGAGGCCAAACCGACGAGATAAGAAATATCTTGCAAAGCATCCTCAACTTGAAAACTACGCATCAGACAACGAATCGGACAGTAGTTTAGAAGATCTTGCCGAAGACGAAGATGAAGCTAACCAGGCGATGTCTGTTGGTGTACAAGATGCTACGCAAGACGCAGTGGCTGATCATGGACTGGCACTCAAAGCATTGGACAGCAGGCGTTGGTCGACGCTGGCGAAGATGCACTGGAATGAGTTGCAATCTCACATCGACAGCATGAAACGCACGCTCAGAAGCAACAACTCTAAGAAGTTTCCAAAGCACTTGGCACTGGATCGAGGAAATCTGTCTGGAACGTGGTTGCTGTATAAATACTCATATAACCCAGGCACCAATGGTCATCACCACATGCATATCTGGGAAGCGACAAGGCCTAGACAGCAAGGATATTTTGAAGGCGAGCTGACAATTGGACGGCAAGGACATTCCGTCACACTCGCCATTTGTAGATTTTCGCCGTCTACCCAGGTTACAGGCCGGGCTTTTCAAACCTGGTTCACAGACTCTGATGGTCAAAAGCGTAGGGGTTCGATGGCGCTTTGGGGATCTGGCAAGATGCGCATCTCGGCTCCTGTGCCTTTTCGTAGGTATGGTCAGGATGTTTTGGCGCAACGAAACTTTGCAGGAGTCTGGATTAATTCTCCTCAAAGTAGAGGAAGGAAAACCTGACTTTGATTGTCTAATCAAGCAGTTCAATGTGCCAGAGCAGACGTCTTCAAGTTTTATCACAATTTTAGTGTGCAAACGTCACGATCAAGACACAATATGCATGCATGCATGGTTCTTCAGCAACGGCACTATGTGCATCGAGCTTCCGACTTCGATGATTCCAAGCTACCAAGGTCAAGATGCTTGGATCACGTTCTTCGGAATCAAGCATGGGTAGCGAACGTGTGCGTGATGAGGATTGCCAAGGTAGGTAGAACAAGAAGAAGGTAGCATCGAATGCAGAGTATTCGCCAGTCATAAATTTGATTTGAGAAGGACTTGTGTCATCAGGCATCTCAGTGGGCACACAATTCGAGCTGAAGATGATGCGCCTTCCAATGCTGATCCAAGAGAAGTTTGTCAAGCTAAGATTTTGATACCCCTGAGAAGCTGTCTCCAGCATCAAAGATGGTCTGACCTCTAGCCCCTGTCGATGCACAATACTCATGTGAGCATCAAGGAGAGCTTGTGGTAGCAGGACTCTCAAAGGACAAAATCATCGAACGATTGATATCGTGCATTTGATGCTGGCTTAAAAGTAATCTACTGAGCTAGGTTGTCGAACTGTTATGCGACTCCCCTATCCATTCGCAGCTCTTCTCTCTCGATCTGCTGACTGGCTCGTCCTTTCCTCACTTCGCTCTTCCTCAACTCGCCCGGCTTCCCACATCAAGCAACCTCGACGATCTTTTCTTCAGACGTGCTTGTCCACTTCATATTCATCAGACCAGCTTTGATCTCGTCAACTCCACTAGCTTGGAAAGTGCCTTTGAACTCCACGCCATCTCCAGAGCTTGAAAGGTTGCTGAGATGACAGAAGTCAAGTTGGCATGACATGATGGTTTTGATGAGTTTTTTGTGCTTCCAAGAAGTGGTGGTATGGGCATCTCTGATGATCAAGCGTCTCAGAAAATGACATTGATTTCTCACAATATGCTGCAGGCTGTCACGGCTGCCAGATCCTGGGATCTTCCATTGAGAAACGTCGATCTCAACCAGTGCATTCTCACCAACCAATGCCCGAATCGGAACAAAATAGTCGTGCGATCCAGTGTAAGCGAGTGTGCGATCACTATGTGTTTGATACCAATGGTAGCCTGAGCTACAGGATAGTTTCTTGTCTCTGAATGCAGGAAGCGAACGATGAAAGGGCAGTGTTTCAATCCCCTTTCCATGTAACTGAGACACTGAAAAATAGATCCTTCATCTGACAGCGAACCAGTAGGGCACTGCACATCCACAGTGAAATTTTGAGGCATCTTCCATGCAAGGCAATCAGCGTAGCGCACTGCCATTGAACTTTGAATACGCTGTGATCGGTCATCGACCGATAACACGCCCAAATTCTTCTTTCTTATCCGCATGGCACTCGCTGTGCGGTTCAGATCTTCGTTCATTTGATATTCGATGTACTTGACCAGCGGTTTCTTGGTGGTTCCAATATAATTGTGAATTTTCTGCGAAAAAAGAGGATGTTGGGCAATCTTGGTGAGGCGTTCAAGACCTTCAAATGTTGCAGGATAGTAGACGTTGGTGAAGAAGGCATGGGCAAATTGATCTTCGGTCTCGTCGCGAAAGACTCTGGGTGTAGCGCGCAGAGCGGGAAGATCTTCGTCGCTGGTAAGCTGTGCGATGCGTTGAAGGACCTCGTTGGGAAGATGTAAAGGAAGCTTGGTGGGTGAGCATAGGGTGGCAGTGCTCGGAGCGTGTGACATGTTTGTTGTTGATGCAGTGTTTGATGATATTGATATGCATACTGTGTATGAATTCAAAGAATAGTGAAGTTGTTGTCGTAAAAATGATGTCGTGTGAGGAAATTTATAAGACTGTCGATTCTTTAGTCATGATCCGTATGGTGTCAGTGATTTGTGTTGCACTTTGAGTGAGAGTGAAGTCGACGAAACAAAGGCAGCTGTGGTTCACTTCACTGTATACTTCTAGGTTTGGCTAAACACAATGGAGGATAGACTGCCAATCAACAAGATTGCTAGCTTTGATGGTTTTTGAAATGGCTGTTCACAGAAACAGTCTCACAACACAAAGCCACCTCCTTCTTTGCAGAGCTGAAGTGTTGACCAAATACCAAAGTTCTCGGGTATAAGCACTCGCGATACTTGGACAGGATGATCGTGAGACAAGTTCTTATACTGAATTGTTCAAAAGCGATTCGATCTTATGAAGAAGGAGCAAATGATCCCACACCAACATCGATTCAAACCTCAAGGTTGTGCTCATCCAATACTTCGTCCATTTCTCTACGCCGAGGTGAAGAGGTAACAGAAGCTACAGACTCAATCTGAAATTTGCACTTTCCTCGCTCGATTTGGCAGCTCCTGCCATGCAACTGTGCTAGCCCTGTGAACTTCTATCACTCTCGCTTGCAAGCCCGCACTCATCTTCTTTCATCATCACTCAAACTTTCTCATCCGTTCACATCATCGTCAACATCGCCAGCGCGCTTGATGCTACCAACAGACCGCCTCACCATCATCCTGCACACACACTGCCCTCGCTCTAATCACGACTCTGCCGTCTACAGCTGCATCGTTCGCTATGGCCAAAGAGAAAACCAAGATCAAACATCACAGCAAGGCCAAGCATAGATTCAAGGTTCGATCTGCTTTAAGTAAGCCTCCGTTGCCTAACTTCACATCGGTGCATCTTTCTGACTTTGTCCTCAGCCTGTTGGACACCACTGTACTACGCACCCAGTCCTCGGTTTAATAATCACACGATACGGAGATGGGCTACGAAACGTGCTGCCGAGAAGATCAAAGCCACCCAACCACAGCCAAAGACTGTCTCGCTTCTCGACCTCCCTCTCGAACTCCTGTGGATGTTCTTTGATCACGTCACTTGTAGAGAACGTCGCAAACGGCGCCGCTACACAATTCAGGTTGTACCTGAAGGCGCCTCAATTGACAATATGGCCATCTCTCAACACCCCTTGTTAATGGTCTGCTCATCCCTTCGCTCAAGGCTAATCTCCTACTTCTATTCAATCTCTTCTTTCCATGTGGAGGTTCACATGAGCTCGACAATCAGAAACAATCAAGGTATCCTCTACCTACAAGAGCTGCAGGAAAATGTCCTGCACGAACGCAAACTGAGCTCTGTAAAATTGACCATCAATATTTACGAGCTGTCGAGAAAATTCTTCGATTATTCCGTTCTCGTACAAATGGGCACAATATTGTTCGAGGACTACCGCACCAAGAGGCTTGTGTCCAGATACAACGGCGAGCTCATGAAGTTGCGTTGGCGGCTGAAGTGCAACGACCCAGAGTTCGAATGCCCATGTCCGAGATATGTTGTCGAGCAAGATCTGAAAAGATTACTGGACAAGATCCATAAATGGGCCGCAAAAGCAGCAATCCACACATCGAAGAGTTCACAGGCCTTCAGCTCTAAGCTGGAGAGATGGCTTAAGACTCAAGAAGGCGTCGTCGATAAAACATATTACATCAGAAGGACACTCGATGAATGTCTGAAGGCAACGAGTGTCCGGGATAGACGGTTGTCCCTTGATTCCTGCTATGGAAATGTCTGTCTCTGTGGCTGATCGAAACCAGACTGTATAAACAGCTGGCATCAAATCAAATCGAAGCCGCCTCAAGGAGCTGCAAAGGCATTCGTCCGCCATTGTCCGTCAAGATGATTCGAAGCATGGTCGGAGGATGTGCTGTTATCGCGCTAAGCTCATTGTTTGCTTGTGCATAGCTTTCGCCCACAATGCTATTACAATTGTTTCTTATCACGAATGAGAAATTCAGGAACACTAAACACTTGATGTAAAAGGACTTAAATTTGCCAATACAAAACTAAACGAATGTGCTGATATGACGCCATCCTGAAGCACTCTTTGGTTCTTCAAAAGTCAAAGAAGCATTGAAAGATCGATGCAGCATGCTCCAAATCGTTTTCTGAGTAGCCTGGTATGGAGAGAGGCAAGATGGGGTCTGAGAAGTCAACTAAAGAACATAAGTCGTAGCTTGAAGGTTGTCGTGGATATTGTCATCATGAAGAAAGCAAAAGAGATGCTATTTCGGTCAAGTCGAAGATCATCATCATCTGCTGCCGTTGATCAGTGAGTCCTCGGCTGCCTTCTTGGTAAACATGTCAAGCAGGTCATCTTCAGTGGTTTGTTCGTCCCCGTCGTGCTCCCCCTTGGTTCTTTTGAGAATCTGGTGCAGTCCCTTGTTCACGTCTCCGCTCGTGTTGATGCGAGCTTTCTTGGAAGTGGTCTTTGTAGGCTTGAGTGTTTCGTCGATTTCGTCGTTGATGATGCAGTCGTGCTTGCGTTTTTTATTCATAGTCGAGGAGTCAGGGATAGCTTGAACACTTCCGGGCTGCTCGTCAATCTCATCATCTGTGACCCCCTCGACAGACTCCTCAGCTTCCTCGTCTTCATCTTCTCCAGCCTCCTTTGCTCTGATCTTCTCTCTGACGTTCATCAAGACTTTTCCGAGAAGATTCTGACCCCATATCTCACGAGAGACTTTCTTTGCAGCTGCCGCAGTATGACCAATACCCCAGATCTTGTCCTGAGGAGCAGCTTCAACAAGCAATCTATCCCCAGTCTCCAGCAACACCTTCTTGAAGTCTTCATCCTGTTCAAACTTGAGCAAGTTGCCCCTTTCCACAATCCCAAACTTGACAGCGTCCCAGATCGCATCGCTGAAGCCCTTGATTTTGCGGCCTAGGGCCTTTTGGGCTTTTGAAGCTGTTGTGGCGAGGATTTGAGCGGCGATGTCAGGACTGTTGAAGGTTTGGGCTTTGTTGTACATCATGTACTGTTCGGCGCACTTGAACTCGATGTCAGGGTATTTTGGGTCTGTGAAGGTGCATTCGTAGAATTGGGAGAAGATGCCGTGGGGTTTTTCTTTGGTTCTGTAGAAGTAGATTGGCTCTGAAGAATCTCTGGCGATTTGCTTTTGTTTGAGAGGCATGGTTGAAATGGTGTCTGATGGATTGAAGTGTGGTTGGGTATGTCGAGACTCGAGGATAAAAAGGTAAGGTATTGATTGAGAAGAGTGGAGGTTTATATAGTTGTGAAGGTTGAACGTATGTGAAAGATGGTAGGATAGTGTGGGATCGGAGCGTATGTCTTATAGTTCAATGAGGGAAAGAGCGAGTGATGGTAAACAACCATTCAACTGTTCTGTGGAGAACAGTGATTGAGAAGGAACGTCTTGAGCTGAGTTGCAGTCTACGGATGAAAGGAAGGAGTGGCTGAAAGCCATTTGTATACATACCACTTTGTAGAATAGCGTGATCACCGAAGGAAGACACCACTTCAAACAGCTCACATATATTCACTTGTCGTAGCAAGACAGGTGTCGATCTGATTCTTACAGTGCTTACTATGCGTCGCTACAAGAGAGGTTGGATGTTGGCTCACAGCACAATCTGCCTCGCTCACACCATCATACGAAGCTGAGGGTACAAGATAGACAAAAGTTATCACACGCGCTTCATACTTATAACGTAGACATGGATGTATGAGAGTTTATAAATGTTGTCATGGTCGGTACAGGTTTGGGTTATCAGAGAAGCCTCAACTCCGTGCAATGGTATTGTGGCCCGTGCGTCGGTCTCGTCGATGTAGCTCGAGATTCATTCATCATTTTCGCGCTCCATTAGAACATACATCAACCTTTTCGTAGCGCGCATCACTGGACTATACGCCAGATCCATCGCTGGACCTCATCCGTTTACCTGGTCCGTCTCGTTCTTGAAAAGCGACAGACTTAGCGCTACGCGCGCATCTTCACAGCCAACCTACATCAAATCATGGATTACCAAGTACGTCGCTATCCTCCTCCACATCTCTAGTCCTCCACTAACTCCCTCCAAGAACCGAGCAGGCTCCAAATTCGGCGGTGGTGGTGTAGCCTCCGCCAGCGCAACAAACGCCGACCGTCGCGAACGCCTCCGCAAACTCGCCCTGGAAACAATCGACCTAGACAAAGACCCCTACATCTTCAAGAACCACGTCGGCAGTTTCGAATGTCGCCTCTGTTTGACAGTCCACCAAAACGACGGTTCCTATCTCGCACACACTCAGGGACGCAAGCATCAGACCAATTTGGCTAGACGTGCTGCCAGAGAAGCACAATTGGGCAAAGACAGAGATCAGAATCTGTCGGGCTTGTCGCAGGTTCAGGTCAAGAGAAATGTTGTCAAGATTGGAAGACCGGGTTACAAGATTACAAAGACTAGGGATCCGTTGACGAGGCAGTTGGGTCTGTTGTTCCAGTTGCAGTATCCTGAGATCTCGCAGGATGTCCAACCTAGAGTCAGATTCATGTCTGCTTTTGAGCAAAAAGTTGAGGAGCCTGACAAGCAGTTCCAGTACTTGCTGGTCGCTGCTGAGCCCTACGAGACATGTGCCTTCAAGCTTCAGGCTCGCGAGATCGATCGCTCCGAGGGCAAGTACTGGACTTGGTTTGACGAAGACAACAAGGAGTTTTGGGTTCAAGTCACCTTCAAGACCGAGAGAGAGGAGAGATACAGCGGCGTGCCTGGTCTGGCCCCCAGACGCTGAGTCTTTGGTATTACGGTTACACATTGATTTGTTCACATAGCGACGGAGTTTGGCGTCAAAAATGGAATCAGGAGGAAGAGATCATGCGTAAGAGGGGTATTACGACTGGCTGAGCTGAAGACATGTATCATGAGAAAGCAGAAAAAAGGAACAAGAAATGAAAAAAATAAAAGAAACACGCCCTAAGCAATAATGACATCGTGTTGTCCACCTTCTTAAACTTCTTGGCAATCAATTCTTCCGTGTCGGCGATGTAGAGGCTCGAGGTGTCGGGTCAGGATCGGGGTCACTTGTGTAATGTGGTCGCGGCGTCCTGTCAGTGTCAACGGCATTGACACCTTGCGGCAAGAACAACTCTGGCGGCGTCAACGTAGCTCCCTCCTCTTCAATCGCCGCTTCCTCGTTGCCTGTAAGTGACGCCGTAGCTTTGAGGTTCTGCGTTGCCAAAACTTCCTCATTTGACACGACACTGCCCTGACTGTTTGTGCGCAACATCTCTGTTCCTAGCTTCGATGCCCCTCGTGTCTTAGACTTGGGTGATCGTGCTCGAATCTGAGCATTGCCTAGCTCTTCATCTTCATCGTCTCCAGATTCTGCACATTCATGTCTGCCCTTTTCAAGAGACTTCTTCCGAGCTTCTATCGATTCTGATGATCGTTTCTTGCGAGGTGATACTTCACGATGGCTCTCCAATTTTCCTGGTGCAGAGATCTGTTCCGCCAGCGCTGGCATCTTAGACTCTGGCGGAGGTTTCGTCCTTGCATGTACCACTTCCTCTGGACTTATACCCAGTCCGCCAAATTGGCGCTCGAGTTCAGACTCTTGCCAATCATTTGTGTGTCTACTGATGATGACAGGGATCGAGTCATACGGGCTGCCTGTCTCGGGTATCGAACTCGATCCTATCGAATCTTCTCTGCTCGACCCACGGAAACTATTGGTGAGCATTCCAAACCCAGATATCGAACTCGTTGTTGGACTCTCCTCTGTCAGAGGCGATTCTCGACGCAGACTGGAGGATGGCATCATAGGTAACTGTGCCGGTGTCCATCCTGGTGGAGGTGGCTTCCATTGGCAGAGTCGGCTCATGACCTCGGTCAATTTGGCTGTGTCCGGAGGTTTCTCGATCAACGCATCAAAGTAATGCGGTGCTTGTAAATCTTTGAGATAGCCGGTAACAGCTACGATTGGAGTGTGCGAGTTCGCATTTTTGGTGTCTCGAATCATGCGTGCAACGTCTGCTCCATTGATCTGAGGCAACTTGAACTCCATCATGATGATGTCGAACTTGACTTCACTCATAGCATAACGCATTGCTTCGGAACCATCTTGTACAGATATCGTGCGACAGCGGAGCTTCTCAAGTAGTCTCTCCATGACAAGACGTGATACAGGATGGTCCTCACAAATCAAAACGTCCAGGGGACGGAATGCAGGTCCATCGGCTAATGTAATTTGAGAGAGTCTGCGGGTGCTCTGCCTGCGGCGTTGAACTCGCAATAAAGCCTTTGCTCGTTGGTCTTCATTATCCGAAGATGAGGGTGAGGCGTCAAATGCCATGCTTCTTCGCTTGTATTGAGAGATTGGTCCTGGTGGCATGTCATCGTCTTGAGAGCCGATTGTGTGTGATCGTTGTCGTGGTGATGACACACTACCTCTTCTCCCATTCGGTAGTGAAGACTTCTCTGGCATGTAGCTTTGTTGTCCATGCAAACTCTTGGGAATCTTGATTGGTGACGAAGCTGCAGAGAGAGATTTGAATCCAGCCGGTAGGTTTGGAGCATCCAGCAAATTGCTATTGCCATGCAAGCTGTTGATTTGCTGAGCCAAAGATGAAGAGGTCGATGTTTTTCTACGTTCGTGATGACCTCCTGCACTGAAGGACACCAACAAAGGAGATGATGGCTGAGAGCTTCTGCTTGGAGACGAATTTGACTTGCTCAGAAGTGAGGGTGAAGCGGGTCTGTTGTTGCCCTTGTTCGATGATAGTGTACGTTTCAAAGGCGCGGGTCCGACTGGACTTGACTCGACAGATGGAGAAGGCGAAACGACTACTGGCGATGGAGACATGAGACCTTGAGCAACCTTGCTCTGAGCTTGCATTGCTTCAGCACGGAGCTTCTGAATGACATCCTTGTTTGCCTTCTCCAGAACAGGGAGGTTTTTGAACTGGAAGTTTCCAAAGTCATCCGCTGCAACGGGCTCGCTCAGTCTTCGGCTGCGACCGTCTCTAACGTGTGGAGGTATATGCAACGGCATCAATCCTCGTTTGATCGAATTGACCTGGTTTCTAACCCTGGACAAGGCGTCATGCGGTCGTTCTGGATAGTCAGCACCAGGCGTGTTGGCTGGCGATGATACTTGGTCCTCAAACTCCGCTCTGAAGTTTTGCAATGTAGCACCTCTGGAGTCAAAATATTCTGTATCCTCAGGATTTGCCGGTGCAGGGATGAAAGATGCTTCCTCTTCTCGAAGTGTGTCCCACTCGACCTCAGCAAACCATGGATGGGCCTTGATCTCATCTCCACCGTTTGCAAACTTCTCATCAATGTTGGAGCCGAGTCTCTTCTTGGGGTCCGAGCACATGAGTCTGTTCATGAGATCCTTGGCTTCTTCCGTTACCGCGCATTCCTCATCCTCAGGCCAGTCAATTTTACGATCGAGGATGTTCTGGAATACCTGCTCTGGAGTGTCTGCGTGGAAAGGTGGGTAGCCATACAAGCACTCAAAGAGGATGCAACCTAGTGACCACCAATCACTCATCTCGTCTTGGCCACTTCCATTGATTGTTTCTGGAGCGAGGTAGTCTGGTGTACCAACAAATCTCCGCGAACTGTCGTCGGGATCAAACAGAGCCATGGGCGGCGGCAGCATGCCAGACTGACCAGGAGGCGTGCCCAGGCCACTCATGTGACTCAGAACAGGTTGCAGAGCGTATGGCTCTGGCGATTCACCTTCACTAGCCGTCTCTTCCTCAATAGGCGTTCGTCTTTGGTAACTGGAAGACTCATCTGCGATCGAGAAGCGACGGAACATGTTTGCCAAAGCATCGCTTTCGCCACTGTCGCTACGCTGACCAGATGTTCGCCGCGATGGTTCACGAGAGTCTCCTTTGGTCAGACTGAAGTAGGATGGCTGGCCAAGCTCTCCGGCCAGAGCGGGTGTCAATCCTGGAGTAGGAGCTGGTGACTGACTACCAATGAAGTCGAAGGAGGTAGAACGTGATGATTCGACAGACGGTGCTCGTTTGCCCATTTTGAGCAAGTCTGGTGCATCGCCAACCTTGTTGTTTTGCATTCTCTTCTGACGCCCGATAAGTCCCATTCGTGAAAGACCAAAATCTGTGAGCTTGAGATGACCTTTCTGATCGATGAGAAGATTGTCTGGCTTCAAATCGCGATGGACAATCTGCCTGTCATGTAAATGCTGTACTCCCAGAACAACTTCAGCCAAATATTTCTTTGCCCAGTCTTCTGGCAAACCACCCAGAGTCTTCACCAATGAAGCGCAGTCACCTCCGTTCAAGTATTCCATGACGAGATACAGATAGTCTTTGCTGGCAAAGGTCCAGTAGAGTTTCGCGACAAAGTCACTCTCGCCTTGCCACATCATGATCGCTCTTTCAGCCTTGACATTGGTGACTTGGTTTTTGGCAACCATGTCAGCCTTCTTGAGCACTTTGATGGCGTAATAATCTCCAGTGACTTTCTTTTTCGCAAGATAAACGCTACCGAAGGCACCTTTGCTGATAGGCTTGATGATCTCAAAGTCTTTGATAGAAGTTTGTACCGCGCGCGGCTGCGGGTTGCTACTAACAGCACTCAGCCTTGGTGAAGATGGTGGACGATATGACTCAGAATATTGTGTCGCAGAAGATTGACGTCGGTGGTGGTGGTGATGCAGTGTCTGAGCCCGCAGAATAGGAGAATGGAAATGGTGATCATGAGAGAGTATGGGAGACGTGAGCGGCGAAGGAATTGGGGCTTCTCCACCGCTTGGAACTCGTGGTTTAGCTACTCGCAGAGGCGAGGAAGGTGCGATGCTTCGAGTGGGAGATTGCTGTCTGCTGTTGTTCGCCAGACTGGGAAGCACAAGACTCCTTCGTTTGTGCTCACGGGTACTGGTGACCCGGCTCAGGCTCAGTTCAGGAGCTGGGGAGTCGGTCCGCACAGGCATCGAAGCCAAGGAGGAACGAACGCTGCTATCACTCTCTGCACCGGCATCGCTCTCAGGTGCTAACATCGCTGCTCTCTTTTGGTGGATCAGAGTACTGAGAGCACTTCCGTATGATCGTGGTGTTCGAGCACCGTGGGGACTGTTTGAACGCGAAGAATCACCTGTTGACGAGGCTCTTCGATACGTCGATGCTTCTGGAATATTACGCAGCGCCATAGTCATGGCTGATGGCGCGAGAGGTGATCCATATGGATTGATAGAGAAGTCCTCCTGCATACCTTCAGGCAGGCGTGGAGGCGGTCCATCAATGTCAGACATGGCATCTCCGATCTGACTGAACTTGTCTTGATCTTCGTTCTCATCATCCTCCTCATTGTCTACGTCAATAGAAGAGGATGATTCGCTAGAGTCGCTAAGTTCGCCGTTGGCTATTCGTGCAGCCTTGGCCACAGCCTCATCAATACACTCCTGTACAAGGATATGAAATTCGATGCGGAGGCGCTCAGAATACTCCAAAATACGTCGGTGGCGGAAGATGGCTTCAACTTTGGCTTTGCAGAAGCCTGAAGTGTCCTCAGCAAGAAGCGCGAGACCAATTTCGTTGTCGACGGTACTCGTGTTTGGGGGTTGCCATTGCAATACTTGTGATATTCTACCTTCGGACTGTGGAGACTGAGTTCTTATCTCGCCATCCTGAGAGCTGTCTTTTACAGCTGGCGGGCTGATTTCCAGAGCAGTGTCACAAAGGTCGAGAATAAGCTCAACGACACGAGCCAGAGGACGTCTGACAGCAAAAGAGCGGGCTCTTTGATGGTTCAATCCGGATCGAGAAGAACTTCGTGGTTTTAGTTGAGGACCCGCAGGTGATGCACGACCAGATGATGGACCTGATGAAGGCTGAGAAGCGGGGCCAATTGGATGTCCTTTGTAATCACACAGTGGAGTAGGCAATGAAGAGCCCGAATCAGAAGGTCCAGGGCGAGAATGGCGAGTTTGAGCTTCCAAAGCATCTAGAACCTTGACGATGGCAGCACGATGTTCAGTCAAGTTTTCTTGAGCGATCTGAACATCCATCTCGGCCTTATGTTCCTGCATGCATAATTCGGTATGCTTTTCGAACCACCACGGCGTGATCTGGCGCTCGCAAATACGGCATAGCACTGGAGGTGGGGGCGGATGATCAGCTGGGTCGTCACTGCCGATCTCGGCCAAATGGGTCAAGTATTGCGCTAACACATGAGCACCAATTCCTAAGGACTCTGCAAGGACGTCTGGGAGGTCGATGGTTATCTCGCGATGGACTGCGGGCTTAATCATCCACATTGTCTGAAAATGCGTCAGTAATGCTCATATTTGTAGCTGCAGATGCTCGTACATGACTCTCCTCCCCAGTAGCCCTTTCGTACACCATGATACCTTGAGCCTCGAGATTGACAAGATGTTGGTGACTGTCTTGAACCTCCTGATGAGTATTGAAAGCCACTGATTCAGCATGTGGGCTCTCGATGGTGACCTCAGGACTAGCACCGACAGGTAGTTGGTATGCAATTGCAAAGCGAATGATGCGGCTCTTCGTGTCGTCATTCTTCATAAGAGCAATGGCATCTGTGAAAATGTTCTTGTGGTCGACAATGATATCAGACATGGTCTTTCCGACTATCGACTCTGGGTCGGTTCCACTGAGATCCTTCCAAGAGGGACTGGCCCAGCGAATAGTTCCGTCCAGGTTGAGATCCATGATTGCGTTGAGCGACTGTTCTGCAGCTCTTTTGAGATCTTCGCGCTCTTCTCTGATGTCCATGCTAACCGTCCTTTCCATGGTTCCTCTGTACGCAGTGTCCTTTGTTCCGACAGCCTCCTCTTTCAAAGCGACAACAGCTGGCGGAGCCAGCATTGTCGGGTTTGGCGAGTCGGCCATTGTGATGGTTGTATATTTGTAGCGATGTGAATCGTTGCAGAGCACCTGCCCGCCAGGGCAGCCCAGTTGAGGCTTCACTAGATGTGCGATTCGACCATGACCATCGTGACCAGGATCAAGATGGAGGCTCCGTCGCTTGTTGGCAGGTCTCTCGCCAGCTGAGAGTCGCTATCGGGTGTTTGCAAAGTGGTTCGTTTTTTCGCGGCTGCGACAAGGGCGAGGACGAGCGGTGGGTGGAGCTAGTTCGGTCGTGACGTTGGCGTCGGAGAGGGGTCCTTGGCTCAAGATGGCTCGACCGACAATTGCGTGAGCGGTCAGACGTAGCAATTGGCAAGGCGGTGAATTGGCAAGGCGCACAGTTGAAATTGTTTTGAAGGCAGTTGCGACTTGGGAAAGGCAATGTTCTGAACAACGAGGTCCAGTGATAGGTAATGACTGCCCCGCCTCCTCCCGTCCACTAGCGCCTTTTTCGGATGCTTAGCCTTTGTTTTATTCGGTCATTCTTGTCCCTATCTCGCGACTCGTGACTTCCTCGCGCATGTCAGAGCAACTAATCGTCTATTATTGCATGTATCTTTGTAGCTGCGACAAGTCGAGCCTTCCGTTGCCTCTATTCCCACTTGTTTATCACGTTTGAGATTGATAACATCTCAGCGACACGCTGAAACTTGCGTTTCTCCTACTCTACCTCTTGCTATGCGTGTCAATCAGCTTACGAAGGCCCCTATCAAGGGTCTGCCGTGTACCGAACAGAGGCATGTGAATGTGTCGTATCTCTGGGCCTGTCGTTTGAAACCCCATTGAACGACGTGCTTCGCAACGAAAATTGCAACACTTTGCGTATCGCTGCAAAATTGGTAACTCACATCCGCACTTTGCAGCAAGCTGGATGCATGATTATGCAGCAACACCTTCGGTTGCCCCGTCCAACTCGCCGAGGCGCGAGGCGGAGTCGGATATTAAGTAGCTCCGCGCCATATCTCTACAATAAAAGTATCGTATCGCCGGATGGTGCGGCAGCGAGTGTGCTACATGGGTAGACCATTGAGCTACCTGGTAGCTTCGACTTCGAGAATTCTTGGCCAAGAGTTTATGCCGACGGTACGACCCTGGCTCAGGCACGAAATCACCATTGGTATCCGTCTTCCTGTTAAACGCAGCAATTGAATACTGGAATTAAACTCTTCAGTGCCTCACAGATTATACTGGTGCTCTTTCTGACCTTGTGCTTTCAAAATCGCGCTGCCGAACAATTGTTTCATGATTACTTAAAACATGCACCGGCTACCATGTGGTATCGCTACATCTTATCGTCCAGATGGGTACAAAAACCAAAGGTTGACAATTTCGATTATTCGGCTATCTGATATTACTGCATGCCTTCTACAAGGCGACAATTCTCTGCTAAGCACACAAGAACGAGTAAAGATACACCAACATCTCGACCATCAAGCTAAACTCACAAGCCAAGCATTCAATCGCCAAGCCTTTCATTAGATCGATCATGGACCCTCTTTCGCCGATCTCCCAACCTCCTCCCAAGGTACACCATCATGGTCCAAAAACGCCGACCGTATATGATGTCACTTTATTGAAGCATCCTACCCCTGGCACGATCGCATCAATGAAATCGATGACGATAGATTCAATTGACAATGGGCTGGGCTGACCAAACTGTGCTGTCGAAAGTCGCATTATATAACTAGAGCAAAATACCATGCGATTGATCAAACCAACACTTTCTGTAAGACATTTTTTGAGAACTTCTTGCTTCAGAGCAACTTTTCCAATCAGAACATTTGTATCTTCGTCAATTGCAAACATGCCTCCCAAGGACAAGTACACCGACCCTGAGCTTCGCGATGAAGTCAAGGAGGAAATCCACAACAGCGACAAGGGCGGCGCACCAGGCCAATGGTCGGCAAGAAAGGCTCAGATGATGGCTTCCGAATACAAGAAACGCGGTGGTGGTGTAAGTCTTCCATATCTTTGGTAGAGCTGTCGCCAACTACTGACTTGTCCCATAGTACACAACCGACAAGAAAGACCAAGACGAGTCGCAACAACACCTCTCCAAGTGGGGAGAAGAAGAATGGCAAACCAAAGACGGCTCCGCCAATGCAAAGAACGAAGACGGCACCCAGCAACGCTACCTCCCCAAGAAGGCCTGGGAGAACATGAGTGAGGAGGAAAAGAAAGAAACCGACGACAAGAAGCAAGCCGCCAGCAAAGAGGGCAAGCAACACGTCGAAAACACCGACAAGGCAAAAGAGAGCAGAAAGCAAGCCAATGAGGAAGAGGACGAGAAGTACGAGAAGAAGAAGGCAGATGAGAAGAAGGAGGGTGACGAAAAGGAAGAGGCTCAGGCTGGTGACAAGCGCACTCGCTCTTCCGAGTCTGCATCGCCGTCGAAGAAGCAGAAGCAGAATGATGGTGCTGCTAAAGAGACATCTTCGCCCTCAAAGTCAAAGTCCAACGGCAATGAGAAGGAGGAAGATGACAAGGACGACTCCAAATCCTCCTCGAATGACAAGTCTTCCAAGAACGACTCTTCAGATTCCAAGTCCAACGACTCACACGGCAAGCCAGCATCCAAGGATCGCCTTCCCAAGAAGGACCAAGAAGTTTACTGGAAGACACTAGGAAACTGGACAAAAGGCACTGTCGTCGAGGTCGCGTACGAGGAGAAAGAGGTTGACGGCAAGAAGGTCAAGGCATCGGAGGAGGATCCCAGAATCGTGCTCAAGAGCGAGTCTTCTGGAAAGGTCGCCGTGCACAAGCCTGACGCTGTGTTCTTCGAGTAGAGAAAGACGCCTAGTTGCGCAGCTATCGACGAGTTGATGACTTAAGTGTACCCTCTTGTACAGATTTGTTTGGATATCAGGAAGGATATGTAATAATACGGGCTGTAAGATAAACGAGTTGAATTAACGATCTGGTTCCTCTTAACCCTCCTTGTGAGGTCCGCACACTATTCGTTTATTCTACAACTACGATGTATGACTTCAGTCAAATCGTGCCTCTATCGACAAAACCAGACCAGGAACATACTTCTGCCACCCGTAAAGTACGACAGCATAGGTGGATCTCACGTGTGTCTGGCTCCTTGACTCGACCACCCTGCCTGCCGGTAACTGGTACCTGCAAGTATCACGCGTTGCTCCATAACTGTGCAACACGTCTTCTCCGAGCTCCCGTCAAGGCCCTTCACCAGTAATCCATGCTGCCGATCACTTTGTTCTTTTGCTCCCACTCTTCCAGGTCGATCATATCAGCCTCGTTACCACGCCAGCCTGTGTTCTGCACACCGACACCATCCATACGAACGACAACACGATCGATAATATCCTGGATATCGAACAGCATCTTGTCATCGAGCACATCCTTCGCGTTCCAGGCGGCATCCTCACCGATCTTCGTCTTCAGATTCTGGTCGAAGAAAGACTTGGATGAGACTGACAGCTTTGCCTCAAACCAAAAACGTCCAGCTCTGATCATCTCAGTCCTCTCCTGCGATGCAAATTGATGGAGCGAGGTGTTGTCTCTCATCCAGCCTCTGTTCAGGTCTTGGACCTCTGTAAGGTGTAGCGTTATGCGATCACTGATATGTTGGAATGAGAGTTGCTTCTTGGTGCAGGCACTTCTGATTTTGAGATCACCAGTCACGAGGAAGCGTAGGTCGACAAGTCTGCCGTCCCTGGAGTCACGAACTTCGGCTGATAGCTTTTTCAAGAACTCCGTGATTGCCTTGTGGTACATGTATGGCTCTCGAGCGTTCACAGCAAAGCGAGCATCCCACCTTCGTTTCGGATAGTGGAAGAATACTTGGCCAAGTGTAGCAGGGACCAGATCGACCTCCGCGTCGTCGGGGCCCTTGACTTTGACAATGACGTGGTTGTGGTATTTGTCTTCACAGTGGAACTCATACCAGGATGCCTCTGTGGCATCCTGGCGAAACAGCTGTGGAGTTGGAATTTGGCATGCTTCAATAGTGGATGAAGTCAGTCTCTCTACGAAATGTAGGACTGACTCTTGATCTGTAGAGAGATGTTCCTGGATACCTGCTGCCATACGTTTGGAAGGCATGGCCTTGGAGGCAGCAAATTCCTTTGCTTCCGGTCCTCTCAAGCCTTCGATCAGAATGCGGCCGATAGAGATCTCCATGTCTAGATATCCTCTATGTGCTCTCGCGCAATCCAGAAGCTGCAATAGATCGCTGCTGCATTCTGGAAGGACCAGGGGCTTTGCCTGAGGTGGTGGAGTTGCTTCAACAGAGGTTGACCTTGGTTGACTCTGGTTTGACTTGCTTGGCTGTTTGTTCAGTCTGGGATCCCAGTCAGGAAGATCAAGCTCGACTTTGCAAGCTTGATTGCTAGGCTTCCTCTTGGCCTTAGACTTCGGCTTGCGGTGAGCCGTGGTGTTAAAATATCGACGAGTTGCGACTTCATCTTCAACCTGGATTCTTTCCTCGACATCGTTGGGCTCTTCAGGCTCAGCCAGCACCATATGCGAGTATTGTCCTGGTCGAGTCGACAATCCTGGTGGTGCAGCAAGAGTTGATGGTGATGTTGGCTGTACACGCTGCACGCGAGGTTTGGGAGCTTGCGTTCCGAGTGGAGGGAATGGTTCGACGGTATCATCTCCGGTATAACCTGTCACAGGCTGGACATTCCATTCAGCTTGAACCGGACGTGTGGGTGTGACATCCCATGGTGCTCTGGGTAGCTTATCTGAGAACCTAATTCCAGCTGCCCTCCTAGACAGCGTCGACCCGACAAGAGATGATGGATACGGAGAGACAAGCGGCGGGATATGCACACGACTCTCAGTAGCCTGGGCTGGAGATCTTGGGCGACCCTCATAGTCAATAAGGAAATTCGTATCGAGTCGAGCCTCAGCGTGACTCAAGTCTGGACGACTTTCAAACTCCTCGATCTCATCCGGGAATCCAAAATCCGGAATAGGATACTCTGACTGCTGCTTCAACGGTGCTGGTACGGGCCTGAGTACCTCACTAGCATCACCAAGGTTGAGACCGTCAATACCACCACCCAACAGATCACCTTCCTCAGGCGCAGAATCGATGGTTCCCTGCACCCATTCCTCGACAGCATTGTCAACGAAGGTTACCAAAAGGTCATGCATGCCCTCTCTGACGAAGTGTGGAAGCGGCATGGACTCGAACTTCTGAACCAAATCCGGGTTGTGAGTGTAGTTGGAAGGTTGACTACTGAAGACAGAGAGCCGAGCGTTGCTATCGGGGCGCATCAAGCGCACCACACGTTGACGAGGTAACATTTGTGTGATTTTTGGTTCATCCGGAGTCAATGTTTGCAGCAACGTTCCGTCTTGCAGGTGTTGGAGACGATGCAGTTGTAGTAAAGCGTTGACCTCCTTTTCAGTGCGCATGAAGTGTGAGTCGACCCTTGGACGGTGCTGTACACATCAGTCAGTCGAAGGTGTCGGCAAATTTTGCTGCTTCAAGCTTACCGAAATCCTCTCGATGTTGTCCAGCCTCTTGCTGACGGTCTGAACCTTGGTGGCAGTAGCATTGGTGATGAAGACGCATGACCTTTCGACATTCAGTTCCAACGAGCACGTAGTGTCTTGGGCAATCTCCTGTAGAAGCTGGTCCGGCAGAACCAGCGCGATGTCTGTGCTAGGATTCTTCGGACTCCAGAAAGGCTTGTCTTCCTCTTCGTGCTCGGACGAGGGACGATCAACATCAATGAGAGCCTCGTCTTCTAAGGCATCGTCTTCCCGGAGAAGCTCGTCAAGTTCATCTTCGGCATTAGCTTCTCCACCCGTCTCGACAGGACGAAAGATCTTGGGGTCGGCCATGACATCCTGGGGACCATCCTGGTGCTCGTTGATATATTCATTGCAGAGATCCACGAATTTGTAATAAGTCTGATCATAGCCAGGTTCTGGAAACTCGATGCGGAACATCTGAGTCTTGTCAGTGCGTGTCGAGACCGAGAAGAAACAGGCTGAGGAGTTGTGCACAGCTTACCTGCTTGTCTGACATGTATGTGCATCTGACATTGGCGTCTTGCACCATCTCATCGAATGCGGTGATGAGCTCATCGGGCTCAAGAAACTTCCACACTGTGCTGTACACGAAAGTGCTCGCCATTGTGCGAGTGCAAGCAGATGTCTAGAAAGCGTAAAAGGCGTCAAGTTGTTAGCAGCTCTGAGTAAGGATTGATGGAAATAAGAGATCACGAAGTGATGGATGAAGTAAAGTGAAGGATGTTGACGCGCAGGAGATGGTTAGATGGGCGTCTCGTGAACGAGAAGATTCAATGCTGAAGTCGTTCGTCTTTTCGTGTGTTGATCGGGAAGCTGCGAGGTCCCGTTCGCGTGCATGCGCCTTGCTTGCATGGGAGAAAGAAAAGCTAGAGCAAACCGACGCCATGGAAACACTGGATCAATCGTCCAAACGAAAAACACCTGAAGCTTTTGATGAATGTCAGCCCATGCTGCCAATCAGCACTTCAGCTCACTCTGGAAAGCAGTCGATTTCATCTTGTGATCATATACCATGAGTATTGATATGTTGCTAACCGTATTACACCCAGTGTCTAATTCCGTAACACCTCGCTATGCAGCCATTCGTGAGCAATAACATGTCTGCTAACACTGAATTCTGAAAATCCCATGAACGCCTCTCGTAAAGTCCCTGTGTAATTGGGATCCCACTCTATACAACATAAGCATGCCAGAAGAAATACTTCCGTACTTCGAACATAATTCACTTTTTGCAGCCAGCCCCAGAGGTGGGCGAGAGGCTCAAGAAGGTGGCGATGGTGGAGGTGAGTTTACACCGTTCTCGCTGTTGACTTTCTGCATGTTCATGAGCCACTTCATGCGATTCATGACCTCGTGCATCTCCTGCAGCGTCGTCTCCAGTTCCAGCTCGCGGTGACTGATGCCTCCCTTGAGCGCTTTGACGTCTCCAAGGACAAGATCAACCTCAGAATCTTTCTCTGCTTTGTATTTGTCCGATGCTGTCACCAGTTCGTGGTACAGCTTTCTCGCTTTCTCGGACTCTTGACGCATCTGATGATTGACAACGTCCAGTTTGATGAGACGTTTTCGGTCTTCTTCTCTATCGTCGCTCAGCTCTCGTAGTTGTTTGTTAGCCGCTGCGATACGCTGTCGGTATTCGGACGATAGTTGACGGTGTGATGTTTCAAGGATCGAGGCGTGTGTAGTTGCGTGTTTGGCTTCTTCGACAGCCTGTTGGACTTCTTTGTTGCTGTGCTCTTGGTACTCGCCCATCTTTCGTTCGGCTTCCTGAACTCGGTGCTCCAAGGACTCTCTCTTCTGTCGCTCAATGTCGAGCTCGGCCTTGAGATCCTCGATTTTGCGGTCCCGTCGCTTGATCACGCTCTCGTCCACTGCTTTACAATGCGAGAGACGTGCGTTCTCGGCTTGAAAAGCTTCTAGTCGAGGCTTCTGTGCATTTGCGGTGCGTTGTAGCTCCTCTCTTTTCGCAGCTTCCGCTTTGATCTCTCTTTTGAGTCTGTCATTTTCGGCCATAAGTTTTTCGATAACACGACCAGACTTTCCGAGGTTTGCATTTCCGAGACCTGTGCCGCCGACCCAAGGAGTGCTGTCTGAGAGGATTGGAGAGCTCTCTATGATCGTCGTCGTAGTACTCATATCGTTGTTGGACGGTTTTGGTGACAATAACTGCTCTTGTACGCTGTCGCGAGTGTTTGTTGACTGTGGAGGTTGAGCTGCTCGCGGCGAAATCAAGCCGGATTGGATTTCTGAAGCTGGTGGAGGGGATGAAACGTCGACAGGAGAAGTCGGATCAAAGGGAGCAAAGTCGGGCATCTTCAATCGAGGGGGGTCTGCAAATTGACCATCTGGATGTGTAAAATGAGCGATGAACGTTGTTGCGGCAGTGACGGAACAAGAAAACAAAGGACCCTGCATTTTGAAGCTGCAAGCAATCGCAAGAACAGCGCCAAATGGAACGTGCTTACCGCCAATAATCTCTCTTTCCTCCTCGACACTTTCGGATGTCTTGCGCCCAACATGCTTGAACCGTTGTGAAAACTCTCGGAGTGTGTTGAGCGATGACTTTCTTCGACCAAGTCCAGGTTTCTGCGTGTTGTCGTCGGCCATGCTTGCCCACAACAACGACAAGCGTCAAGTGTCAGTGAGTCCGTGTGCACGGCAGAGCAGCAATGCGGCGCAAACGGTTCCTGTGGTTCCTGCGGTCCTTGTGGAGCAAGGCCAAAAGCATCGCGCGCGAAAATGTGGGATGGCCGCAGACCTTATGCGCCTTGCCGAGTGCCCATCTTAAAGTCTAAATTAAAAGGGACATTGCGTCGGCAGGTATGAGATACAGTACGTTAGGCCATCAACGGCTGTCAATTACGACGCTCAAAGACAAGACAGTCGTTCGACCATGAACCACTCCCCCTTATCCTAGCACAGCCTCTTGTGTAACTATGTATAGCAATGATATCAATGAGCCGTTGCCCTAATCGATACATGGTTTTTGATCAGCAAAAATGCTATTTCGATTGTGTTTTTGCTTTATAACTATGTGCGATTCTCCTAGTTCTCTAACAAGCCTCGACTTTCAAAGGTTCGATGCAGAGTGATTTATGTTCTTGTGTTGGACGCCGGGTATATCGTGAGCAAGACATGCTGAGACTTGGGAATACTCTCCGCCTAGGAGGCTACTGCCTCTTGCAGTTTCTGAAATGCTTCCGGTCGGAATTTGGGCATGATTTTCGTCACAAGTGGTCGCGATTCATCGTCTGTCAGATATTGTCAGTGAAAGTGAGAAAGACAGGACGTCGTTAGTACATACAGTTCTTGTAGAGATCTTCCAAGGCATCGAGGGCCATTTCTCTTGCTGGGGGTCGAAGAAGAATCAGATAATGTAGCGCCTGTACTGCAAGTTGCACTCTTTCCGGATCCTTTGCAAGCCTGACCACACGCTTAAGAACATCTTGGTTGATGCTCGGGATCTCTGACAGGAATCTGATGAGAAGTTTGTCTTTTGCGTCTAAGAACGGCACGATTCCATCGAGGATCTTGAGCATCCACTTCTCATAATGCTCGGGAATATACTCTGCCTCTTCGTTTTGCTGTTTTTGTATACGATCGTTGTACCATTCCTCGTTGAGCCAGGAGATACCAACATCGATACGTTTTCGGAAGTCGTCGACGACGTACAAGTATAATGATTCTCGTATAGCGTCATTGAGTGAAAAAGTGCCCTTTGACAAGCTCCCCGACTCAGATTTAAGCTTGCTTTCATCAAGTCCAGCAGGAGCGCGAGTGGCAAGACGAGCGATGAGGGTGATCCAAGCATCTCGGTCGTGGTTAGTCGCCGCGAGACGATTGAAACCAGGTTTTTGAGTTTTGCTCGATGCTGGCTGTTCCATTTCGGTAAGTGTACTGAACACGCGGTTGACGGCTCCTTTGCTGTACTCTACAGTCTGTTCTGCAGTCAATGGTGGTGGGGGAGGTAAGTTAAATGGCCCCAGGGATACAGGAGCTCGATCCATGTCTGGAGGAGCTTGATCAAGGTCATTGATTATTTGGTCAGTACTTTCAACGCCCGGTTCATACTCCTCATCGTCTTCGTTCTGCACAGGGGCAACACCTGTTACCGCCTGCGCAGCCCTTGAAGCAGTGGCAGGTCTTGCCGCTAAAGACAAGTATCTTGCTTGAACAGCATTGATGGCAGCGTCCATTTTGACCTTGTCTATAGACTTTAACAATGGTGCAACGATGCTCAAGACAACATTTGAAGGAATCACGTTCACATCGAAGCTTCTCAGCCCCTGATCATGCGTAAGAGTGAACAGCTGTGCAAGACTGACAGGCCCTTGTGGTAATGGTGGTATCTGAGAAGCCGGAGAACTGGGCTGAGGCACTTGTGCATCGAGACGTTGTCGCTTGGCCTCTGACAGACCGTCAGTAGGTTCAGCAGGTGCTGCTCTTTTACGGCTCGACTCATCGAACACATCTACAAGCGTGTGTCTGAGCCTCTCGATGCATTGTTGGATGCGACCGGCTAGAGGATGATTGGGGTTCTTCTTGATTATGTTCAGCAGAAAAGCGGTCGTTGTGCGTGTCATGGATCTGATCATGACTTTATGGGTTGGCGAAACAGGTGTCGTGGTAGCGAGTTTGAAGGGGTTGTAGTTCAGGACTGTTGAGATGATCTTATTGGCGACGGAAGGACGGTTCTTGACCAAAGACCCCAGACTGTTCAAGGTAGCGGTCACAAGCAAGGCATCGGTACTGTTGTCCTGCAACACGCCTAGTAACCTGTCGAGTAGACCCAAGGCTTCGGCCTCCAATGTTGAGGGAGACATGATAGGATGATCGCGCGGAACCAGGGCAAGAGAGATTTCGTTTTGCTCAGGCCGTCTCGGATCCGCAATCAAACCTGGTGTCTGGACTTGAACCACTCTTTGGATGAACTTGACGGAGCATATATGGATGCCAGGAGGAGCGTTGTGCATTCTACGCAAAATGCTCGATTTGATAGCAGCCATTTTCTGCCATGGTGAGGGATCCTGAGGATTTGCTACAGTTTGGCGGAAGACGAAAGGGTAGATGCTTGCAGCTGTTTGTACGACGCTCTTGATCACAGCGGTATCTTCCTTTGGACGATCGAGGTAAGCCTTGAGTGTGTCCAGAACCTGTAGACCCAAGTTTTGCTTGTGTTCCTGAGCAAGGACAGGAGATGCGAAGGTTTCGGCGAAGAAGTCGGCGCCCCATCTTCTCAGCTCGAGGATAGCATCGGCGCCCACGATACGAAGAAGGCCGGGAACGACTTGAGGATAAAGAGCAGGGTCGGCGAGTGCGAGGTTCCGGGCAGCGTTCAGCTGTTTGATTGTGTCGGCGACATTGGCCTGGGCAGCCATAGTGGGCGACAAGAGGGCGGCGGACGCGCCGAAGACGTCACGCAGATGGGGGAGGATTCAGCTCGGAGACAGCTACGGCTATTGCGACATGAGGCACGTGTGTAGCAGCTTTGATGGGGTTGTCTGCAGGTTGTGACAGTATGCTGTCTCGACGGACGACCAAGGAAATATGGCGGTGGGCAGCGCAAGGCGATGTGGTCGAACAGGTGGTGAAGCTCCGACTCGTGCTCTGCTCTCGCTTTGAGTTGAGAGTTGACGCGCGGGAGAGCAGCAACGACCCTCGCCAGTCGTTCTTGGCAAGTCCCAAGTCCGGTTCTCGAACATGTGAATCGTGCTTTCCCTTGCAGGCTGGTATAATAATTTCACAACTCGACCAGACATGCCTATCGGAAAGTACGCATAACCCAGGACTGCTCACAAAGTCACTCTCACTAACGCCATCTCAGGATCCCTCAGTCGTCGTACTACGACAAGTACAATCGGCCCACCGCCGCCCTTTACCGTGCTCGCCAGCCGTACATTGTCAAGAATGCCCTGACCGGTCTGGCCATCTTTGGTTTCGCTATTGGTGTTTGTTCGTCACATCCATCTCGTCTCGCCTTGTATACCCGGCTCGACTAATACACTACCCTAGACTCCTTTACCATCCGCGCTGTCGCACAGGATGAATTCGAGGATGTCATCGTTCCTGATGCGCCCGCCACACCAGGCCATGCTCCTCACACTAGCAATGTGAGGCAGGCCGCTCCCAAGTAGAAGACGGATCGAACTCGACTACACATCTGTAACACCACATGTACATTCAATCTCGGCATGGTTAAGGCGCATGGAGTTTATGGGAAGCCTGTCCCGCAGGGCAGCAGCAGCACTTTTGATTACACGAGCCATGAACTACAAAGATACAAAAGAAAACATAAATTCGCTGTTGGCATGGTATATTTACATCAACACGGTCTCAACACCAGTAGGAAGGTTGCCCTTGAAAGGCTGTTCGCTGGGAACAGCATTGTCCTTGATCTGCTGCAACTTCTTTGCATTGGCCTCGTATGCCTCCTTCTCGTACTTGGCGATGACCTGTGACATGTCGGCGTAGTGGCCGGCGGGCACGTTGTGAGGTGCTCCAGTGTTGAGAATCCTGTCGACAAAACTTCGTTAGCATTCCAATTGTCTTCGCGTGTCTTTTGTGTGTCCGGCTTCATAGACAGTTTCCTTCTCTTTCTCCATGTATGATGTTTCCCAATGCTGTGTTGATAGGATGAACCAAAGGCAAGCTGGACGTACTCAGGGAATCTCAACGTGACGTTCTGGGCGCGCTGAGTGTTGGCAAACAGGTTACGGTCGGCAGCAGCCTGCTCAAGAGCATCGGTGTGAAGAGCGGCGATGTGAGCGGCATCCTTGCGGTATCCGTCGTAGCTGTTGATGACGCGGGTGAGGTATTTGTGCTCGTAGTTGCCGGGTCCAGCGAACTGGAACATCAGGTAGCCGATCGGGATGAGGGACATGGCCATGAAGAATCCGGTCTGTCTCCCTATCAGTCTACGGTCTCTTGTCGTCTCGTCCTATCCTCCCAAGACACGTACTCCGAGCTTCTCTTCTTCGGGGTACTTGATGCTGCCGGCGGCCGGGGCCTCGTGGTGGGCGTAGCGTTTTGTTTGCTGACGAGCGACTGCGCGCGCAGTTTGCGCTGCGCTTCTTCTGAAGGCCTGCATGATGTGTTGTGTGTACAAGGCCAATTGTTCTGCTAACCAGTCGTCCTCTTGGTCCGGCAGAGTGATGTCGAATCGTCCTTGGCGCTGTTTTGCCGGCCCGAGCGCGAAGCGTGGAGGAGTATCCAATCAGAAGCACTCCGTATATAAATGAAGGTAGGTATTCATACAATACAAATTGAAGAAGTCTACAAGAACACATGCAATCACTTAATAGTGAATGAATTGCAACATTGGGCATATCACGTCCATGCACAATTTTCGCGCTGGTCGATCTTAAGCAAGGACAGACAAGAAAGTCCAACACAGCGTTCACCAGTATACGAGGACAATAATTTTGGTCACACACTAGGTAGACACTTGGCACAAGAGGCTAGAAAGTTCTTGTATGCGCCGCCGTGAAAGTAGTTCTTGCATTTCTGACGAAGTTTTTTCATTGTATTACCTGAATATGTTGTGCGTCTGGACGGATAGAACACCACCAGAGACTGAGCTTGTTCAGAGGTAAGCTTGCTCGAACTGTTTCGTCAGTCTTTCAACGAGGTTCTAAGCCATTCCAGGGCTTTTGCAATCGTGGACGATTGCATCCGAGGTCTCATCACCGAGCTGTGGCCATTGCTTCCAGGTAAGTTCCAGCAGCTCTTCGCAAGCCCGTCCTGTAGGCACCGTGGGTACCTTGAACTCTCAAATATTGTGCCGTTCTCGTTTTATTTTTGTGTCAAATCCAAACTCCACGCTTGAAAGAAAGAACCGCATTATGCATGTCCAGCGCCAGTAAAATGCATATATTCCATGCAAACTCCGGGGACTTTTGAGACTTCGATAGAATCGGTGTGCGCGCCAGGCCATGGCGGGTCGTCAGATGTGTTGGTAGGTTATAAAGCCGGGATGAATGGTCTCTCATTGCACAAAGTTTCTCAGCTTCATCATCTCGTCGAGCAGCTCTTGCAGATCTTCGTCAGAAATCTTGCCTTCGAGCGAGGGCACAAGCGTTTTTGCTTCCTCAGCAGAATCAGGGCATAGACTTCCTTTTAAGACGGTCAGTGAACGAACATGTACTGCGGTAGTCAAGTAAACTCACCGAGCTGGCTGCGCTCAAAGCGCTCGAGCTCGGTGCGAGTCGTGAGCAACTGCTCAACGGCAGTGACGTGCTCCTGCTGCTTAAAGCGAGCAAACAACTCGAGGTATTCCTGAGTCTTGAGAAGAGTCTCGGATTCGGAGACCTTCTGCTTGATGTTGCGCCGGCGGGTCGTGACAGCGTTGATGATGGTGCGTGCTTCGGACAAGTTCAGAGCAGGCACCTGCTGGAACTCTCCAAGACGCAGAATTGCTGTGGCCTCTTCATCTCCAGTGGGGGCTCTCTTTGGTCGCGAGATCATGTGCGGCGCAGGAGCGGGTGCGCCGGGGTTGGCCATGTTGTCTGGGGCGAGCGATACGAAAGAACTCAATCGACTGTGGAAGGCGACCTAGGAGGTAACAGTGTAATGATCAGCGAGAATAATGGTGTGCTGCGCGACAGCGACGTGTTCGAGTTGTCGATTCGAAGTTCAAAGCGCAACCAGCGACGGAGCTTGGCACTGGCTGACTTGCATCGATGTGACCGCAGAGCCTCTTCTTTCATCCTTCACTTCTTCATTGAAGCACACAAAGATGACTACGAGAATACAATTCATGTCAGACCTTCACTTGGAGCGTATCAATTACAATTACGATATACCTTGTGCTGCCTCCCATCTGGCCTTGGCTGGAGATATTGGACGCTTCTGCGACTACGACGAATATGCCGCTTTCCTGAAGATTCAATGCCAAACATTTGATCAGGTACTTTTGGTAGCAGGGAACAACGAGTTCTACGGCTCCTCACGACAAGAGGCTCTGGATGCAGCGAACAGACTAGTGCAGGATCCGATTTTGCAAGGCAAGCTGGTGTTTCTGAATCGAACTCGAATCGACCTTGCAGGATCCAACATTACCGTTTTAGGGTGCACGCTACACTCACATATTGCGTCTGACTGTACTCAGCTGAACAAGGATTTCACAAGCATCAGGAACTGGAATATTGAAGACCATAACAGAGAGCATGAGCTAGATGTCGAATGGTTGTGTTCGTCTCTCCAGCACATTGCCGATACGGACTCTCAAAAGCAAGTCATCATAATCATTCACCACGCCCCGTCGTTCAAAGACACGTGTCATCCTATGCATGAAAACAACGCCGTGAGTCAGTGTTTCTGCAGTAATACATTGGACGCTTTCAGAACATGGAAAGGTCACGAGCAAGTAAGCAATTGGATATTCGGCCATACGCATTGGAATGCTCGTTTCATGCGCGGAAACACAATAGTGCAAAGCAACTGCCTTCCTAACCAACCTCGCAATCTCAGTTGGTGGAGAAGGTTCACCATGTACAGGCCGTTCGATCTACGAGCAGTCATAGACACTCCTGCACGGTATTGGAGCAATTAGTTGTTCCCTCCCCCATCCCGAGGCACAAGGGCAACAAGTATGTAAGCTATCGAAATGCACAGTTCTAGTCTGAATATGAGTCTGGCTATCGAGACAGCCTTTAACAAGGCTCTCTCCGTGGAGACCGCGGTCCTCGCCAAAATTTTGTGCATTGCTTGAGCTCCAATGTGACAGTCTTTGAAACATACGGAGGCCTCTCAATACTTCAGTCATACTTTAGTTGGTGATCTGGGTAGATAATGCGCCGAACATTGACATTGTGGAGCAGCGGAAGACAGATCGTCACTGTCAAGCAGGTACAATACGGGGATTTTGCATGGGGTTCGGCCACTAGGCGCCATTGGCCAAGTGCCATCCATGCACATGTTCAACAAAAGTCAAGCATTCAGAGGCAGAGCCAAAGCTGATGCAGGATCATGTCGACGGCTGAGTAAAGATTCCAGGGCTCGATACAATGCCAGGCTAGTTTTGGGAAGCTGCATTGATCAAGTCTAGGTCCTCGTCTAGGTGGATTCCTTGTTGTCTCTGGAATTCTCATCACGAGTCAAGATCCCCGCCAAGATTTGTAGCCGCACGCGTTACATCCTTTCATACACGGGGAGGAGGTACTAGTATTTACCTACATTCGACCTACGCTGTTGGCTGCCCCACGCAGGCACTCTCTATTTCGGCCCTTGGAACAACGTCCCATGCGGTCGCTATCCAGTCTTCCCACGAGCAGGCGCTGCGTCCGCCCCGACTAAACACACAATCGTCCGCCGCCGCCTCCTGACTGTGCGCAACTCGCTGTCCTTGTTTTGATGCCATTCTATTCAACACCATCCTGCTCGACGCTTCCACACAAGTAGCCGCCGCTACCTCACGCTCGCTTTATTTCCTCTGTTCGCAACTTCTCCTAATACACCATGGGTTTACCAACGGACCCCTCCACCCAGCACGACGCTGATGATCATCCCTATCCTTCCGACATCGCTCTTCCTCCCTCTCGCACCAACACCTTCGACTCTCCTGGCGAATCGCCTTCAAGAACCTCTACGGACGCCGAATCTCAGCTTGAATTGGCGTCGCGCCACAGACCTAAACGCAGCCTGGATGTCAAGGACGATCGCCCTTCAGACGCACAAGTTTCACCTTCACGGGACCGCTCTCGACCAAATGGAAAGCAGTCTAATAGGATATGCGCAAAGTGTGGTGGTCATCTGACCGGCCAATTCGTACGCGCTCTGGGCGGCACATACCATCTTGAGTGCTTCACATGCCACGTTCGTAATGCTGAGATGTGACCTTCTGTGCAATCGCTGACTGTTTACAGGACTGTGGTAAAGTCGTCGCTTCCAAATTCTTCCCCGTTCCAGAACAACCCCCGAATCAGTATCCTCTCTGCGAGACGGACTATTTCCGCAGATTGGACTTACTCTGCCATGCATGTGGAGGCGCCCTTCGCGGCTCCTATATCACCGCTCTGGATCGCAAATATCACATTGAACATTTTACCTGCTCTGTATGCCCGACTGTTTTCGGTGCCCAAGACAGCTATTACGAACATGAGGGCAACGTATACTGCCATTACCATTACTCAACGAAATTCGCTCAGCGCTGTAATGGCTGCCAGACAGCCATTCTCAAACAATTTGTCGAAATATTTCGCAATGGTCAAAATCAGCATTGGCACCCAGAGTGTTATATGATTCACAAATATTGGAACGTTCGACTACACCAAGGTGGCTCTGTGGATGAACCTCTGGACTCGGAAGAGAATGCTACAGAAGAGCTGCGGAAGATGGTCAAAGAGAGTGAAGAGAGTGTCGAGGAGAAAGTGCTTTGGATTTGGCGCACGCTCTCGTCATTTGAAGAGAAGTCAGCAACATGCATTTCTGATATGTTGTTACATGTCAGCAATGGCGCCTATGTTGATGGAGTCATGACGGCCAAGAAGTTCATCACTCATGTTGACCTCTTGTTCTCTGCCGCAGACAACCTAGACCAGGTTCTACAATCTCACACAACAAAGGGTGCGTTTGTTTTCTATGCCGCGTATACTGCGCATGCTAACCTCCTTAGGTCTTTCGTACTCGAGAGAGGCCAAACTTTTGTGCAAGAAAGTTGTCGCTTTCTTCCAGTTACTCGCTGAATCTCAGGAAACTGGTGTTAGACGACTGGGTGTCACACAAGAACTTCTGTCCCTTGTCACAGGTTTAGCGCACTATCTCAAACTCCTGATCCGCATTTGTTTGCAGGGCGCTTTGAAACTGGAGCGCGAAACTGGCAGTCATGAGGGTCTGACTAACTTCTTGGACGAGATCGGTGCTCTTGACGACAGACTCGATGCTGAAGACGACAAGGATCCAAGAAGCGAGACAGAGAACTTTGTCGCACGATCCGCAGACAATTGCGCCATTTGCGACAAGTCTGTCGAGGATAAGTGTTTCGTACGCAAAGACAGAAGATTCCATGCCCAATGTCTCACATGCAGCAAGTGCTCAAAGCATCTCGCTGATGAGTATGCACTGGCAAGATGGGATGAGTCTTCTCAGAAACTCTTCTGTGACCGTCATGCTGGAAGCTCGAGCGAGGGCGATCTCGTCTTTGTCAGCCGTCTTCAGCAATACGTCCATCTTCTCCGTGTCGCTCATGCGAGATTACTAGCCACTCTGCGTACAAGCGGCGCGTTGCCTCATACTTCAGGTCTGTCGAGAAAATATCTTACACTAGATGATATAATAACTCACAGAGCCTTCAGATGATCCAAACCTTACAGACTATGATTCCAACCGTGGACACCGTGTCTCACCAAAGGGTTCCATGGACCCACCATTACTTAGATCAAACACCCGCTCCAAGTCATACGCCGGCTCGACCAAACGTGAGCACTCACCTTCATACGAACAGACACTTGGAGACATCCGAAGATTGCGCTCGACGCGCATGGAGAAGAACATTTCAACAACAAATCGTAAAGCTCGTACATCCAGAGTCATCGACGGCCCTGAAGGTCTGCACGGTGACTCAGAAGACAGGTTGGAACGCCGTCAAACCGGAAACTTCCAGATCGTCGACGATGGTGAAGCTGGTGGTTCGCGCATGTCACAACTTCAGTTCGGTAATCATGAGTCTATGACCTTGGACGATATTCCAAGGCTTGTTCAAGCACAGCAAACGAGAGAGCAAAGGCCCAATGCCTCCAAGTTCCATCGTGGTCCCATGATACCTCAGGAGCCAAGACCAAAGCTCGTCAACAACGGTCATACACGACACGTCTCGCTTGGTAACGACGAAAAGCCAGCTCTGGTGGAGGGCGGTGCTTTCAAGACAAAGAAGTACTTCTCCGAGCTGTCGGCTCTTGAGTATTTCATTGTTCGGCACGTAGCTGTTCTTTCGATGGAACCTCTGCTTGAGGGCCATTTCAACCAGGAAGAATTGCTTGATCTTATCGAGACGAAGAGACCTACTTTCTGGGGCAAGTTTGGAAAGGCTTTCAAGCCCGAGACGGGCAAAAAACCAAAAGGCAACAAACGAGGCATCTTTGGCGTGTCTCTTGAACAGCTGGTGGAGAAAGACTATGCGGAATCAACAGATGGCATTGGGCCAGGCGCCTTGCGTATACCTGTTCTTATCCAAGACGCCATCTCCGCAATGCGGACAATGGACATGTCCGTCGAAGGTGTTTTCCGCAAGAACGGTAACATCAAGAGACTCAACGACGTCAAAGAAGAGATTGACTCCAAGGAGATGGTCGATGTTGACCTCACAAAAGAGAATCCAGTACAAGTTGCCGCGCTTCTCAAGAAGTTCCTGCGAGAGCTACCAGATCCCCTTATGACGTTCAAGCTGCATAAGTTGTGGATAACATCACAAAGTAAGTTTTGGGTGTCAATAATGCCCGAAGTCTTGTACTAACCGCTCCCCAGAAATCACGGATGAAGAAACACGGCGAAGAGTACTTCACCTTACATGCTGCCTTCTTCCTAAAGCACACAGAGATACAATGGAGGTGTTGTTTAACTTCATGCAATGGGTATCATCGTTTTCTCACATCGATGAGGAATCTGGCAGCAAGATGGATGTCCACAATCTTGCTACTGTGATGGCGCCCAACATTTTGCACTTGGGCAAACGCGATGTTCCCTTGGATGATAATCTGCTCGCTATCGAGGCGGTGCACTCCCTGATTGAGTACAACGAATACATGTGCGAGGTAAATTTACTACCATCCGCCTGTCGATTGACTAGAAACGCTAACGTTTTCTTTGTAGGTACCCGAAGATCTAGCTCTTATCCTCAACGACTCCACATTGTTCTCCGCCAGCGCCGATATCACCACAAAAGAGATCTTAAAACGATATGGCGATCGTACCAAGGGACCCTCGACTACACAAGGAGATGTAGCACCGCCACCTCAATCTACGACACCTAAGTCTCGTGAAAGCCGGGGCAGTGCGCCTGTTGTCACTCGTGTTGACACGGATGCTGAACAGGCTAACGCATGGGGCAACGAAGCCAGTGTTCGTCATGTGGCAGCAGATATGCCACCACAGCCGCCTTTTGCCATGCATCCGAACAAGTCTTCTGAAAGTCAAGGCAGCCCAACGCGGAATGGCAATCGCAACAGCGGATATGCTCCAAGGCCAATGGGTGTGACATAGGATGAAAATCTATCCGGCGGGCGGTAGCCCCAAACATACTTGGACCTGTGGCTGTCCATTGTTTCTGTTTGTTGTCTACCACTGCATTCCTGCTTCCCTTCCGAGCAGATGTGTGAGCATCAGAGTTCCCCGGAAAAATGTCTTTTCATTGCAATGAGTTCTTGTGGGGGGCAGCTTGTTTTCTTCTTTTCTTCTTCTCTTCTCACCACCTTTTACCCTTGTTGTCTCGACAAAATTATCTACCTCTCCTTGTCATCTTCACCCTTCGTCTCATTTCATCATCCGTTTTGAGTATGCGCTTTTCCAACATCATCAACATTATCAGTATCGCCGACATCATCGCTTTGGGACAAGTTGATAGTCTTATACTTCTCTGCTTTTTTTGACTCGAGAGATAAGCATTGGTCACCAGGACAGACCCGTAGACGGGTCAAGCAAAATGCATCATTATCCATAATCTATATTCTGTGTTCCTGGTCTTTCACCCCTGTTCATGCTAGCACTGAATCTCACCCCATCAGGACAAAGCCCACGTCCACTCATTTTCAGGAGAGCATCTCCAACACGATGGTACGCTGGCTACGCGCATCTTCACATATCTACAATAGTGCATGCTACCACGATGGTGCGAGAGGTGGTATTCATGAGTTCGCCATGGATGCACGGAACACCCTGACTTTAATTTCAGCAGTTGCAACATCTCGACCACACCTGCCTGAAATGTCACAGTGATACATTTGGGAGTTCTCGAAATCAATTCAGAGTTTCCCGCATTGGTTTAATATCTTGTTTTTTGTGCCTTTTTAATGAGTAACGAGCATTTGACATTGCACGAGGATGGGGCATCGGACATTGCAGCATGCCCGAGTTCGGAGGCTGACAAACACCTCGGCTGATGGCGTCAGATTCAAGGACCAAGGACTTTTCTAGCAGAGCATTGTAAGCATTCAACTTGACTTCCCTACGCCATTCAGAGCGACACAGGACAGTATGTCGACTCCTCGTGCAGTGAGGCAGCTTGCCAATGGATTATTCCGACGAACAAACCCTAGAACACGCTTCCTTCCCGTCCAACGCAGCATACATAGCACAAGCAAAGCGGGCTCGCAAGCAGCGGCGGGCCAACCCATTGTCGAAGCAGAGAGACCCTCAGAAACACCTGTCGTAAACCCACCACTCAGCTTCCCTTGTTTGGATGCCTTAGACAAGAAGACTCAGACTTTGACGAACAAGCGGTCGTTATCTGGACCCGAGCCGTCGTACGCGCCAGGTGCGACCGAAACCTTCCACTGCCCCTCGCCGCTCCTGCTAGACTGGGGTGGTGTTTTGCCATCCTTCGATATCGCATACGAGACTTGGGGTACCCTCAATTCGGACAAGAGCAATGCTATCCTGCTACACACTGGTCTGAGTGCTAGCAGTCATGCAAAGAGCACACCCGCAAACTCCAAGCCTGGCTGGTGGGAGAAATTTATCGGCCCTGGTGCACCCATCGATACCGACAAGTACTTTGTCATCTGCACAAACGTGTTGGGAGGATGCTACGGCAGTACCGGTCCAAGTTCCAAGGACCCTTTGGCCAACGACCAGCCTTACGCTACACGATTCCCCATCCTTACCATGCAGGACATGGTACGCGCACAGTTCCGTCTTCTGGACTGGATGGGCATTGAGAAGTTGTATGCTTCCGTCGGCTCTAGTATGGGCGGCATGCAGAGTCTTGCCGCGTCCGTCCTACACCCCGAGCGTGTAGGCAAGCTCGTGAGTATCTCGGGCTGTGCTAGAAGTCACCCTTACAGCGTTGCCATGCGCCATACTCAGCGTCAAGGTTCGTTTTCATCCTCACGTCATTGTTTCTACAACTGCTGACACTGCATTAGTTCTCATGAACGACCCTGCCTGGTCTTCGACACGCGGCAACTACTACTCGGCCATCCCACCCCACGCCGGCATGAAACTAGCCCGTGAAATTGCAACCGTAACCTACCGCAGTGGCCCTGAATGGGAACTCCGCTTTGGCCGCCGTCGCGCCGATCCCTCGAAACCTCCTGCCCTCTGCCCCGACTTTCTGATCGAGACATATCTCGACCATGCAGGTGAGAAGTGGTGTTTAGAGTACGATGCAAACAGCTTGCTGTACGTGAGCAAAGCCATGGATCTGTTTGACTTGGGCAAGGAACACATGGATATGTTGGAAGGCGTAAGAGCATCCAATGCTCACAAGCTCGACCAGTTTGGCGCCGACAAACCCACACCGAAGCCAGAGAGTGGATCGGCAGACTTGTGTAACTTGACGTTGCCAGATACACCTTATGAGGAGCAAGAGTCGACTGCGGATATTATGAATGAGAAGACTGATGTCAAGGCTACTGCTCAAGACAACGAGCCTCCAGCCGATCTGGTCAAGGGCATGCAGGGATTGAGAGATATCCCTGCTTTGGTGATGGGTGTGGCTTCTGATATCTTGTTCCCTGCTTGGCAACAGAGGGAGATTGCTGCTGCATTGAGGAAGGTGGGAAACAGAAAGGTCACCCATGTTGAGCTTGGCGAGGACCGAAGCTTGTTCGGCCATGACACCTTCCTGCTTGACCTTGAAGGCGTTGGTGGCGAGTTGAAGAGATTCTTGGGTTAGATTTGGTCACGCACTAAAGAACATGTGTACGTATCATGAGCAAAAGCATAGCGAGTTGTCTTAAGGATATGCATGATTTTGTTTTTATCTCATGGTCTATGGGTATCGTAGTATACTTTGAGCATCTTCTAAACATCCTCAAATTCCATGTCATCTTCATCAGACTCCGCGTTGTTATCAACGGCAGGCGCGACGTTGGCCAAAGGCACATCATCAGTGTCTTGCTCAGTCTTGACACGTTTGGCATTCGGACCTTCAGCCTCCTCGACCTTGATGTCCGGTACGCTGGCGCCTGGGGGCACGTCTTCGAATTCGTCCTCGTCCTCGTCGTCTTCCTCTTCTTCCTCTTCTTCTTGTAACCTCGCTCTTTCCTGCTCTGCTCGGTATGCGGCCCAGTAATCATCCATGACGGCATCGTCTCTTCCGGGTGTGCCTCCCAACTTCTTGTCGTCTGCTGCGTCGTCGACGGAAAGACCTCCAGCATGTGCTTCTCTTTCTCTTTGTTCCCTCAGCTCCTTTGCGCCTGCCGTCGTCATATCGCCAGACACCGTAGATCTGGTAAGCCACTCGGGCAGAGCGTTCTGCTTGGCCTCCTTCTCGCGCTTGATTCTTGCAGCCTCTGGATCTGGTTTTGTAGTAATGTCGTCTTCCAATTGCACCTTGACTGTTTCTGGAGCCAGGGCCAGACCTTTTGATCCTGCAATGCTGGGCTTGACTTCCTCGGCGATTCTCGTTGGACGGTCTGGATGGGCATCGCCTCTGTTGATGGGTAGATGTAGCGACAAAGCCGTGTCAAAGTCGTTTTCCGGTACGTTTGCCTGATCGATTTCGCGCAGCAGGGCTTCGATAGCCGCGACTTGGGTATTGAGACGCATTTTGCTTTCGTTCTCTTGAAAGTCTTCGGCTACAGGGTCGAGAGGGTGTTCGCACATATGGCAGAGGAAGCTGCCACTCAGAGGGTCGATATTGTCCATGACTTCCAAATCGGTGTACTGACTCTTGCATCTCGGACACTCAAGATCCTTCTTCTCCGTCGTCGGTGCTCCCATACTATCGATATGTTTGGACAGCCGCGACAAACGATACTTGATAGCATCGATGGCAGGGTGAAAGTGTAGCCAGTACCAATCCACATGCTTAACATGCTCTCGATTCTTGAAATTCGGATTTGTGGATGGTGGAGGCGCATCTTCCTTCTTCTCTGCGCGCGTTTGTACAGATATCAGGCCGGCGTCTTTGAGCTTGCCGCATTGCTTCCGTAGCTCTTTTTTGTTTGTGCCTAGACAGTGTGCAAGGTCGGTGTCTGTGAGGGTGCTGTGGATGCCGAGGGCGTCGACAATGAGGACGTCTTCGACTGAGTAGAATGCTCGTGCTGTTATGCGCAGTAGGTTTTTGGCGAGATCCATGGTTGGTGTCTGTCTGTGGCCTGACAGTCGAGGAGACAAAGATGCCTCTTGGGCGGGTATCCGACTGCTCTCTCTCTTTATTATATCAGATGTGCACGTGCAACAAGCTGATTTTCGTCCGAAGCTATCGTTCAAAGTGAGCTGTATGTAAATATTTATGGGTCGTGTGAGTAGTGAACGAGGACGACTTGTTCATCGAAGCTCGAGAAGCACATGCAGATCAGTTTCAGGCTTGAGGGCTGAGGATTTTTGTCATAATATATATATGGATTCCGTGAAGCACTTCTCATTAACCAATCATCTGTCGCAGTGGTTTAGTGGTAAAATTCGTGCTTGCCATGCACGAGCCCCGTGTTCGATTCACGGCTGCGACATTCGTTTTTGTCCTTCGTATGATGACTCTGTGGTAAGCGTCCCGCTGACATCTCTTTTGAGAAGGAGCTGCTATTGGTTTTTTTGGTGTTTCATTGCCCCCAGGCCCCCGTAATGACAAGTCCGGTTATGTCAAGTTGGCTTTGGGCTTCAAAATTTTGTGCATGCTTCGCAGATTCGAGAAAGACTCTTGACCTTGTAACAACGAAGACTGAGAATGTCTTGCTTGACTTCCAAGCTCTCTACAAGCCAGCATATCCCTTGTCTACATCTTCAGCCTCGACTTCCCGTTTGACAGCCTCGCCATCTCCCTTCTTCTCACCCCATACAACCATCTTCTTAGTCTTCTCATCCCATTTCATAACATCTCCATCGCCAACATTATACCGATAGTAGTTCTCCGTACCTCCCACCACCATCGCCCTTCTAAATGTGATGTTGATTCTGCCATTCCCGCTTTCTCCTCCTTTCCGCTTGGGAATGCTATGCAGCCATTTACTCTGCGTCGTACCTCTCATCAACACCATATCTCCACTTCCAAGAGGCAGTTTCAGAGGTTTCGTCTCTGATGCAATTGCTGCCGCACTTTTATCGTCAGAAGGCGGAGTAGGTTTATGCTTCATTAGAAAATCTCTTTTGGCTCCTAAGCTGAATGATGCAATTGCGGGATCTACGCCGAGAAATCTTTCGTCGTCGCTGTGGTAGGATATACTGTCGTCGCCAGTTGCGTAGTAGTTCACCAAGCAGAAGTTGTAGCGTTGGTCTGTTGCTGCTTCTGTGAGTTGGCGCAGCAGATCCAGGCATGCGGGGATAGGCCGTGGTTTACATGTCTTGTAGCGGTCTTTAGGAATTGGCTTCTTCGTAGTTGCGTCAATGAGCGATCCATCAGGTAAGAATGAGGAAGTTTCATCAACACCAAACACGGTCGTGAATCGTGGAGTGTTGATGTCCGTTTCGATAGGTCCTCGCTTGATCTTGTACTTGACACGGTAGAAGAACAATTCTCTGCGTAAAAACTCAAACAAAGATGTTGATATCGAGCTCGGCACGTATGGTTGGAAGTACAAGAGATCCAGGTCTGGTTGGTCGTCGATTGCTTTGCCTTCTGCTTCCGGCGCGAAATTTAAGAGGTCTGTGATTTCTGGTGGCAATTGTGGTACGGCGAATGGATATGTCGAGTGATTTGACGGCGCATCTTTTGACTCAGTAACCGAGAGTTTTGTCTTCTTCTGAGATGGGCTGAAGAAGGTATCTAGTGTTCGTTTCGACATTCTGGTGTTCGTAATGTGGTGTGGTATTAAGTAGAGAGGATGATTGTTCAGGAGGACGCGACGTGTACGCGCCAACATTTCGATGACGTCGATGAGACAATGAACCAAATTTACGAGTGCGATCCAATACAAGCCTAGACTGAGACAGATGACAAAGAAGATCTAGTTATATGAAAGTTGTGAAATTCGAGGTTGGGGTATCTACACGCTTGTCCATGTCCTGCACTGACGCCATGAAGCCTTACCAAGCCCAATAATGCTTGATAGAAAAAGTCCGTTGCGCCAAAGTCAAGAAAATGCCTGTTATGCGTCATGTCTGTCATGAATGCCATCTATCAAACTAAACCTCCTGTGAAAACGTTTCTGAGTTCTGCTCCTGTGAGAGGATGGTCTGCACTGCTCGTTCGACTTCAGCTGAAGCCACTTCCTGCCACTTTTCGCGACCATCTTGGTTGGCCAAACCTTCAGCATCACCGACCTTATCGTAGAGCATGCGAGACACATCTCGGTTGATGTCGGTGTACTGATCCTTGTTTATTTCACCTCCACGATAACGAGGACCGAGGACGGCTTTGACCATGCGCTGAATCTCAGTTTTGGTTGAATAGGACATATTGCGCGATGGGGAGCCAGGCGAGATATCTCTCGGCGGGCTGCTGACCTGTTGCTGGGTATGTCGGCGTGACCTGCCCCGCTCGTCCTTGCCATTGGTGTTGGGAGAAAAAGTAGGCGAAGCAAGAGGCCGAACAATAGACGTGAGAGGCATAGGTGAGGTCGGTCTCGGACGTGCGAACTGCGGTGGAGGTGTGACGGACAATGCGCGAGGAGAGACCTGGCCCGAGTGAATGGGAGATGCGCCAGGAGATGCTAGGTTGGATGGTCCGGGCTGCTCGTCACCAGAATTGGCTTCAGCATCTGGTGAGCCAGCTTCTTCAGGTGCAGGCTGTTTCTCTACTTCTTGAAGGAGTTGAGTGAGGAAGCTTGGTCCTTCGGTGGGTCTCTGTATCTGGCGTACAGGGACCTCGACCGTTGATGGTCCTGGTTCTGCAAGTGTCGGGAGCGTCATGTTTCTTCTGGTCCTGGGACGTTTGAGTTTGCGTGGTGGCTCAGCTTGTTCGCGATCTGCTGCATTGTCTCGAGGAGAGGCAGGAGAGGCAGTCGCGGATTTGCGTTTTCTGCTGGGTGGTCGCTGTGCTTCTGGGTCAAGTGCGCGGGCCTTGTCAAGTGCATTCCATGCGCGGAGCTCTTCTTGTGATTCTGGCGAGTGAGCAGCAGCAAGGTTTCTCCGATCCAGCAGGGTAGAAGCGGTATCCCTAAAGCGGTTTGCTGCACCTTGACGATTCGCGACTTGGAGTCTACGAGTCCAGGCTGCAAGCTCTCGTCGTTGAGCTGGAGTACGATGAATGGTTGTAAGATCTTCATCTTCATGGGGAAAGTCAAGGTCCAGGTTCAAGCGACGCCAGACACTTGCCCATACCCTATCCCATGCTTCTGTACCAGGCCGTCTACCTCCTGCTCTTCTCGGCCTTGGATTACGGGCCCGTGTGGTGGCTCTACGGCCAGCAGTGTTGGTGCCTAGCTCGCGATGACAAGCCTCGCAGTACCAGACGTCTGGAGCGGTGGCGTCACTATAGCCAGCGCAGAAGATGTGGACGGTGCCATCGCATCCGTCGCAATACATGGTTGCATGCGAGCTGTCGATATTACCACAAACGAGGCATGGGGCTTCTTCGTCGAACAAGGCATCGTCAATGATCAAGGTGGGGTCGACTTCAGCTTGTTGTTGTTTCTCCTCGACAATGTACGAAGCATGAGCGGGACCATCGAGGAAGTTGCGAAGTTCGACCAGGTTGAAGCTTGCGCGACATATGGGGCAACTGTTGGCTCGTTCGACCCAAGGACGCAAGCATGAATCATGCAGGTTATGTCTGCAGGGAAGAAGATGGGCGATAACTTCCTCATCTATGGCATGCTTACTGTATTAACAGTCAGCATGGGTTCTGTGCCGAAACGAAGATGAATCCCCCCAGGAGATCTTCGAAGGCGGGGGAGACGTCACCATCCAGGCTTAAGCGGCGGCACATGCAAGTGTTATCAAGCCGATCAAAGCGATCAAGGAATCGACGAGACCGACGAAGAGGCTCCGGGGGATCAAAACGTTCGGTGTGGACAGGATCTAGTACCTTTGTTCAGAGGAGAGCACAGGAAGCGGCGCAGGAATCTCGATCTCGGTCTTGATGGGTTTGGTGTCTGTGTCGGCATCGGGGTCCTCGGGGCGAAGGCGCAGGTCGCCCAGGCAGACGATGCACACGTCTGTCATTATCAAGGCGCCGGAAGCAGAGTCGCGCCGAGTTGAGAGGGCATGTAAAAGTGAGTGCAGGAAAGGGAAGAGGAAGGGGTGAGGTTTATATACTAAGGTATGCGAACTGCGGAGTGAGAGCGCGTTGCCTTCGATTCACGTGTGACGGATGACTGGGCGTCTGCTTGATTCGCTTCCAAAATCAACCCAAATCGCCTCCAGACCCAAGAGATTAGCTTACATGGTTCCTGAATCTAGAAGCTGATTATTAACCTATTGCTTTCACGTGTACTGCAGTGGGGAGACAAAGAATCACTTGGCATGATCGTGCAGTCACAGCCTGGGCTTGCCTCGCAATAGCAAAAAAACAAAACAGACTGCGCGCAGAGTCGCAATATTCGAATGGTACATCTCAGTCAGGTGACGAGTTTCGTTGATTCATTGCAATCGACAGGTTTCAGAGGCTGGTCGATGATTTCAGATGGACTTGGAGCGTGACAGAGTCTTTGGGCAGGATGACTGAGTTTCATTTGATCGTCCCCAGGATCCCAGCATATCGAGAAGCCAGCGTGGATGGGTATTTCCTTCTTAGCTACATCATCCCTTCGTCAAAAGTCCTTGCTGATTTTTTACGCCGCGATTGCCCAATGGAAAAAGAACCTCGAAACGAGAAAAACCGAAGATGGATTGCTGTAATAACTTGATGGTCGTTGTTTAAACCTCAGCAATCTCGCGCAGACGACGGATGGTCGAGCGGGTAGCGGCGGCGGCAGGGGTGCTGTGAGGGCCTTGTGTTAGTCGGGGTGTCCGGATGCAGGCGAAGGATGCGTCGTCCTAGAGGTCGAGAGGGGAAAAACGTACGAGACGGTGTAAGCGCCACCAGCAACAGTCTTCTTGCAAGACTTGCAGTCCCAGATGCCGACGGAGTGTCTCTTGACAGTGACCTTGCCGCAGAAAGTGCAGGTGTAGCGGGCGTGCTGGGTCACTTCCATCTTCTTGACCTGTGGGAGGGGTTAAACCTTTTGCTCTCGACTGTCGCATTCATGGATCCTGGTCGAGACGCACCTGCTTTCTGAGGGAAGCACCATAGCGGGTACCGTACTTTCCGGTGATGCCGACCTTCTTGGTTCTCTTGGTCATTTTGGCGGTTGGTTTGAAGACTCGGGTGTTGACAAGAGGTAAGTCCTGACTTCAAAAGTGCGCTTCGGACTCATCCAATTTTGAGCGGGTGTGCGTCGTTGCCGAAGATCTTCCGCTTGGCACGCGCATCAGCAAAAAGTGGTCCTTTTCGACCAACACCTCACTCCAAGGGAACATGATGGAATTTGTTTTGAATAATGACAGTCTCCTCAATTTTCTCTCCATGACTTGGAATCTCAATTTTCTATCAGATGTATTGATCTCTCTGTTGTCGAGTACTGTCAAGCGAGGGTGTCTACGCAGCACCAAGTCCCGCACCCTGAAGACGACGCTCGGGGACGGTTTTCGCCTAATCACCTTTAGATAGATCAATTGTCTACAAGAAACATTTCTCCCCTTGCTCACAGTCTTCGCGTGTGCCTTTACCAACCATGTCCTCTCGTCCTTACGAACTCATCGTCTTCGGTGCAACCGGTTTCACCGGAAAGTACACCTGCGAGCACATTGTCTCGCAGCTTCCCACCGATCTCAAATGGGCCGTTGCTGGTCGCTCTGAGAGCAAGCTCCAGAGCCTCGTCCAAGAGCTCAAGTCTCTCAATCCCGACCGTCTTGCTCCAGGTTACTAGCACTCTTCGGAGACTATGGTGAAGACAGCAGCTGACACCACGCAGAGATCGTAACTTCAGGACTCGACAAGCAGAGCGTCAACGAACTGGCAAAGAAGACCACTGTTTTAATCAATACTGTTGGTCCTTATATGCTGTATGCTGAGCCAGTTGTCGAAGCTTGCGCTCAGAATGGTACTCATTACCTTGACGTGTAAGTTGGTCTGCATTGGTTGTCCATCATATCCGCTCACATTATGGTAGCACTGGTGAAACCCCATGGGTTCGCGAGATGATCAAGAAGTATCACAGTACTGCTAAGGCCAACAAAGCCATTATCATCCACCAAATTGGTGTCGAGTCGGCTCCAGCAGATTTGCTCTCCTGGTCGATGGTGCAACATGCCAGACGTACTCTCTCCGCTGGTATCTCGGAACTGGTTTTCTCGGTCGCTGATCTCAAGGGCCAACCTAGTGGCGGAACTCTAGCGACTGTCATGATGCTATTTGACAAGTACAGTATCTCTGAGACTACAGAGGCCATGAAACCCTGGTCTCTCTGCCCAACAACTCCTCCTCGTAGCAGCCTGGAAGGCCCCACGCTATTCCAGAGACTCTTTGGTGTCCGTCAAGTTCGCGACCTTGGGACACTGTCCACTAGTATCCAGGGTGCTACCGACACTACTATCGTCCACAGAAGTTGGGGTCTATTCGAGAACGGTAACTTGTACGGTCCCAAGTTCCGCTTCAGCCCTTACATGCACGTTCGCAACATGTTTACTGGTATCCTGGTCCACTTCGCAATCGCCTTCGGCATGATTGCCTTGGTCTTGTCACCTATCCGCTCATTGTTGAAGCGCTTCGTGTTCCAACCTGGCGAGGGACCCTCAAGAGAATCTTCACGCCGCGACAGAATTGAATACCGCGCCATTGCGACTGTCGATTCTGCCGATCCTAACGACCCCAAGCGTATTACCGGACGCATGGCTTGGGACGGCAGTTTGTATTACCTGACCGGCGTGTTTTTGGCAGAAGCAGCAATCACAATTCTCAGAGATGAGACTCCTGCTGTTGGTATGGGCGGTGGCTCATTGACTCCGGCGGCTCTTGGCGCACCCTTCCTGGAGCGTCTGCAGAAGGCTGGATTGAGAACCGACGTCAAGGTCATGCCCTAGGACTCCCTCATCCCGGGTATCGAATTGTATCATCAAGCGAACAAGGTGTGGCCATATTTTGTGGACAATTTATATACGATTTTCATAATTACGTTACGTCGTTTCAAGAATCACCACGCCATGACTTGACCATCTCCCTTATCCGAGATCCCAGGGTTGGCCCAATAGCGACCGGTTGTTCCAGAGATATCACCAAAACCCAGCTTGACAGGAATCTTAGCGCCGTCAACTAGAATTTGGTCAGCACATCACAACCCAACAAAGCTTGATCAAAGAAATTCTCACTAGGCTCTTTTGGTGGTTTGCCCATGATGCCTCCCATGTCAGTGGCTACCCAACCTGGACAGCATGCGTTGATAGTGAGACCAGGGTTCTCTCGCGCAAGTATGGCGGTGATTGCATTGACGCATGCCTTGCTAACACTATAGCCTTGACCCTTGTCGCCGAAACCTGATGCCAACTCATTCTTCTCCTTTACAGCTTTCTGGACTATAGTCAGCGAACTTGAACAAAAGCACTATGTCGGGGCAGATTGCAGCTAACCATGTAATCTCCGGCAATCTTCTCAACATCTTCGTATGAATCCGTGTTTCTGAAGCGAGCTGCGTTGTGCTGGCTGTAGATCTTCAATTGTGAAGCCACGGACGACATGTTGACGATGCGACCCGACTGCGAAAGCAAAGGAATGAAGGCCTTGCACATCTTGTATGTTCCACGGTAGTTTACATCCAGCATTTGTTGCACGCTCTCAGGAGTGTGTTCCGGGTAAGTGTTGACTCCTGCATTGTTTACAAGAACGGTAATTGTGCCGTCTTCACGTTTGATGTCTTCAGCTAGCTGCTTTATATCCTGGTCTTTGGTTACGTCCAGCTTGGGATATTTGACGGATCCTGAACCAGCGCTCTTGAGACCAAGGTCAGCTCCGGCTCGCGATGCTGCATACAGCTTGACATTCTGGTTGGTCTTGAGAATGAGCTCGCAAATGGCAAGACCAATGCCTCGATTCTGTTTTGGTTTCTGTCAGAAAACCAATGATGTTCATCAAACTCAGAAATACCCACTGCACCAGTGACAATAACGACCATATTCTGCTCTGACATGTTGTTCTTCAGGCCAAGACGATAGAAGGTCCGAAGTTGGAATGCACCACGGAGAAATAAAAACAAGTTCACGCTATCGTTCCGGTGTGTTGCAGTGATCGGGCATATTTAATGCATTCAGACATGTAGACCCTTTCAAGTCATGCGTCATCGATCCTGGTGTGCCAAACTGGAAGGAACACTCAACACAGCGTTCCACTTTTGAGTATAGTACTGATAGGAAGGATAACCTACAACAATCTATTTGAGCCTCAGCTTAGAACACCAATGTAGCCAACCAATCGATAAGATTGTGACACGATGCAGAGCATGATTGTCGAGATGCTTGGTCGACAATCAGCCGTTAAATGAGATCTGTGGCTGGTGGAATCTGTGGATCTTCTGGGGTGCAGCCGTTCAAGCCGCGGGCGGCAGGCCGCACTGAGTCCACAGCATCATTGCTTTGACTACGTCAATGCGATCAAAATGCCATCACGAGTCCCTAAAACAAAATGTTTGTACAGCTAGGGGACTGCCTGATTTCTAAATGCTCTTGGTGCGACCTGACTCCACCTTCTAATACTGTCAACATCATCACCTAATCTGACCCTACTATCACAACATGCCGGTCAAAGACAACTTTAAAGGATGGCATTGGAGGGAGAGGATTGCCAATTTCGAGCCATCATGGTTCACCATTGTCATGAGTATGCATAGTAGAACCACATTAACGCGTCAGTTTCTAACTGTATAACCAGGCACTGGCACTCTGCAACAATGCTTGGTTAATTTCCCATATCCTATTACTGGAGCAGATCGGTGGCTTCGCGACATTGGCTACTGTCTATGGATTCTCGAGATCGTCCTGTTTGGCTTTTTTACTGGTATGCTCATCTGGCGTTACATCAAGCATCCTGTGCTCCTAAAAAAGAATATGAAGGAGTTTCCAACAAGTTCGTTCCTGGGTGCGATTCCAATCTCTTTCAACACCATTATTCAAGGAATCATATCGTACTATGATTACCGGACTTCTGCTCGATGGGCGACATTCGTCCTTTACTGGATCGCTCTTGTCATGTCTTTGATGATATCCTTTGGTCTCGTTATCTACCAAATGAGCCATGTGAAGCCTCAGAAGCTGTCTGACGTGGCAGGAGTCTGGGTTATGACCACTGTGCCTTTGTTTGTCACAGCGACAACCGCGAGTTCGATTCTGCCCTACGTCTACATGGAAAGCACAAAATGTGCTATCGCCTTGCTCGTCACTGGCTTCCTGGCCTGGTCGTTTGCTATTGCGGAAGGCATGATGATCATCACGGTCTATTTCTTCCGATTGATCGCGGACAAGACACCGGCAGCACCTCTTATGGTTGGATCTTTCCTACCTGTAGCAGCCTTGAGTCAAGGAGCCTACGCTATTCATAGATTCAGCATCTTCCTGGCCACGTACATCAAGAGTGGTTACGCACCAACCCAGGTCAATCCACCACCACTTTCACACGCCACACTCGTGGCAACTTCTGAGGTGATCCATTGGATGGGCATCATCATGGATCTGTTCCTCTTGGCTCAAGCCACGTTCTGGATGGTCCAGGGCACAACAAGCATTCTGACGGCATTGCCAAAACTGCAATTCAATATTGCCTATTGGAGCTCAGTATTCCCGTAAGTCCAACTTCACGCACACGGTAACACAACCTCGAGAACACACGCTGACTCTGTAAACCTTAGTATGGCATCCTATGCAAATGCATGGTGCTTCCTCTCTCGCGACCTACGCGATAATGGCATGAGAGGTTGGGCAGCGACAATGGTCATGATAGCAGTAATTCTGTGGCTCTTCTGTGCTCTGGAGACAGTTTACAGAGGGTTCTGGTTGGGCAGCTTGTTCTCAGCTCCAGGACTTGAAGACTGGCTGGGTGAGGAAGAGCAGGAGCAAGACGAAAAGAGCAGAGGCGGAAGGAAGGACTCATGGAACGGAAGCTACACGATACCTCCACCAGGATCTCGAGACGAAGAGAGTGGACAGGCTAATGGGCATCAGGCCGATGGCAATGAGGGCGATTCAAGAAGGAGAAACTGAGCTTCATTGAAGGCTCAGCAATTGGGCTGGAGCAAGATATGACTCAATACTAGGCATGGGCTGGTGTAATGATGACTTATGAGAATAGCAACAAAATTAATGCACAATATTTCTATACTTGACAGTGCTGCACAGAACAGAAGGTGAACAAAGTGGTGCTTTGCGAGTGTTGATTCGAAGTTTGGTCGAAACGCGTCATTGCTTTGGACTTGTGCCTGAGCTTCGAGGGGCAGTCAGTCGACCGCCATCTCTCCAAGACAACTCACACACCAAACACAATGCAGTCAGGAATATCAGGTACGTGTCTGGTTATCTCAATGAACCAGCTGTCAGGCTGATCAGTCAATCTACAGCGTCGAAAGAATTGCAAGATGCATTCAACAACCTCGTGTCCTCATCGTCACAGCGAGGGCTCCTGGCAACCATAAAGAACGAAACCCTCGTACCCGTCGAGACTCTGCAGGCCAATGCAGACTTCCGCAGCGATCTGTCCGGTCTGTCGCAACACCTCAGCAAAGATGAAGCAAGATACATTCTGCTCAAGCAAGATGGCTCGGCTGCCGACGGCTACGTCGCCGTAACATACGTCCCCGATGCTGCCAATGTACGCCAGAAGATGTTGTTTGCCTCGACACGTTTGACACTGGTCCGTGAATTGGGAGTTGAGCGGTTCCGCGAGACCGTCTTCTGCACCACCGCTGAGGAGCTTACTCCGGAGGGCTGGGACCGTCATGAGAAGCACAACCGTCTGGATGCTCCTTTGACCGAGGAAGAGGCTGGTTTGAAGCACATCAAAGAAGCTGAGGCAATGGAGAGTGGAGGTACTGGTGGCAAGAGCTTGCCCAGTGCAGGTATTGCTCTTAACCTGGGCGACGAGGTCAGCAATGCTCTCGAGAGTCTCAAGGATTCTCGTGAGGGATCTCTGGTTATGATCGTGAGTCTTTACTACGACGCGCTCTGCGTCAAGAAGAAGTTAACATTTGACAGAAAATCGACGTGCCTACCGAGACGCTGCACCTCGATGCTTCGAAACAGGACATCCAGCCTGCCGACCTCAGCTCTGAAATCAGCTCGTCCGAACCCCGCTACTCCTTCTACAACTACCCTGGTCAACAAGGTGTCGTTTTCATGTACAGCTGTCCTAGCAAGAGCAAGATTAAGGAACGCATGGTCTACGCTTCGTCACGTTCGCAGCTGGTTACTCTGGCATCGAATGTTGGTCTGAACATCACAAAGAGACTCGAAGCTAGTTCACCAGACGAGTGGTCAGCGAGTACTCTGGCCTCTGAGTTCCAGGAGCAAAAGGTGGAGAGCAAGGGTTTCGCTAGACCCAAGCGACCAGGAAGAAGGTAGACAATTGCATATACATCTATCTCTATCGCATGCGACCGACAAGGCGCATCCGAATCATATCGCCTGACATCTCTGATCACTTTGGAGACAGAACTTAAAAAGGTGTGAACAATGATAATGTTGCAGTGGTATCAACACGAACTCTACTCTTCATAAGTATTACCTGGTAACATTTCCCTGCTTTTTTCCAAGATACCCTTCAAGTACTCGTATACGGCGAATGTGACGGCTTGACCGGGAGCAACACGCATAACGCGAGGTGTGATACCCATCCAGAAAGCCCTGATACCTTCCTGCTTCCACATCTGACTAGCGATAGTCACGATTCTTCCAATGGCCGTCTCACCAGGTTGCGCAGGGTTTCTTTGCAGTCTGGTCTTGATGGTATCGATGGGCGCATTACTGAAGGGACCCACAGCACCAGAGATCAAACCGATGAAGGCAGTCTGCCAGCCAGGCAATGCAGCCGATGGGTTTCCAGATCGCTCTTGCAACCAAGCCTTGAGCTCGGTGTAAGCGGTAAAGTTGGCAGCTTGGTTTGTTCCTTGTCTCAATGCCGTGAGCGAGACTCCTCTGTACAATGCACCCACTCCCTCCTCCTTGACAACGGTGTACAATGCGTGAGCAGCGTTGCGGTATTTGGGCACGTCCAAGGGGTCAGCCATGCTGTGGTGCTGAGCTTGCAATCTGATCTTGACAACTTCCATTGGTGTGACGACGGCAACGGCTTCTGTCACTCCTGCCAACAGACCTGCCAAAAAGGTAGCTCTGGAGGTGATCTCGCCAGATTCCGAGGCGAGGGCTTGCTTGTACCATTCGTACGAGGTAAAACGGATGGCCATCTTAGGAACGATACCAGTGAGAACAGCTCCGAGACCCTTGTAGAGGGCAAGAGGTGTTTCGCGCTTTACGATCTGAACTCCGGTTTGGATGAAGCCACGACGAGCGCCCTTTGAGGTATTGTGTCAGATCGACATGCTCAACGAAGTGTATTAGGATTGGGTTCAAAAACTTACACCACGCTGCGATCGTTTTGAAAGTTGCATGCGCACTTTGATTGTGTCGAGAGGGTGACAGACGAGAGCTTCCATCATGCCTGCTCCTCCACCAGCGATCAAGTTGGTTGCTGCAGAGGCTGGCTTCTTGCCGCCGGGACCTTTTGTCGTCTTTGCTGACATTGCTGTCGTTGTTGTTTTCTTCCTAGCTCTGGGGCTTCAAAGAGGCAGTTGCGTGGTAGCTTTGGTCTTCTGAACGAGATCTAGTGATGCTGTTTCGCTCAATTCGTGCTCGTCCTTGAGCAAAGTATTCGTGTTCCGAGGAGCTAGTTTATCGATTTGCTAACGAGGCAATGCGTTCGGAAAAGGCTATGCGGGCTTGTAGTGGGCTACCCAAGTAACTGGAGAAACAGTGTAGGGAAACAAAAAACACAAGGGGTCAAAGGGGGAAATGAAGGGAGACCCTACTTCTTATTATTTACCTCATCATGAGCTCCGTTTCATTTGAGTCATCAGACCTTTTTTCGTCGGTTACCTCTTCGGGAGGTCCAGAAGGAAAGGGTTGGCGTATGGACGAATGGATCACCTCGGTATTGCTTTGCCAGCTAAACAGGCTTCCAAAACTGCCATGATCCAGAACTCTGGTCCACGCACCGAAAATTCCAAATATTTTCCAGAAAACTATGATATGCATGAACATCGATCTCGTGTTACTTTTGCTTCTGTCTGCTCGACCTTCAGACTCGCTCAATTGCCAACAAGAGATTCATTGCAATGGAACAAACAATCTCGAAAATGACGTCGCGGAACTGACATGTGCGCGTTCCTTGTGCTTCTCCGCAAAAGGCCGATCTGGGGAAGTTTGGTTTCGCTTGGGGACCGAGGCTTGTCCCTCTGGCCCGAGAACAAAAAACACATGAACGGCCGAGTTGTGACTCGGCATGACAGAAAGCTTTCTTGTTGTGACCCATGGAAGATTCCGAGTTTGGACCGCGGTATCTTCTAATGTCTTTCCGGTGTGTTCCGTGGTCTTATAGCGTCAGTGCTAGGGTGAGTCAACCCCTTCTAGATGGTCTTCATGATTGAGACTAAGAGCACGAGCAGGGTCATCCTTGACAGCGTGAGAAGTGAAACAATTTCATGCAGAGATGAGACGATCTCCAGCGACTGTACTGCGGGGCATAATATCGCAAAAGGCTACTGTTGTATTCGTTTTCAATTTGGTAGAGGCCATGCCTACCTCCCTGGTAGCAGATGGCATTCATGCTTGTCTGCGTTCTCTCTTCGTCCTCGAAAGCCTCTCGCCAATCGCCAGAGGGAGACATGGTGATCTCCTGCTCAACCTTCGATCTTCATAGCATTCTCGTCTTGACTGCCGCCAACAAGCATAGCAAGCATTTCAGCGACCTCCTTAGCATCGCCATCGATACGTGCTTGGATATCGTTCTTGTCCAGCGTTTTGAGCTGTCCAAATAACCACAGCTCTTGCATCTGGCGCGTGAGAGCCAGGATATCTTCACTCGTGCGTATCTAAAAGTCTGTCAGAGTCTGATTTTGTGTTTGTGTTTGGTCCTGCATGTCATCTCTTCACCAAATCGAGATTAGGTCTGTGCAAATATAATGATTTTCAAGCAGGCAGAAAGTATGGCGACTGTAAACAAGCAGAATAGAATATCTGGTGGTGGAACAAGCAGAAAAGAGACTGGCCAAAGAGAAAAATGTTTAAAGAGAGAATAACTCACCAGAGCAGCAGTCTCAATCTGTGTTTGATATTGGCTCAAAGCCGTGCTGTTACGATCATTCTTTTCGTTCTGCAGTTTGCGCACTCGTTAGCCTATGTCGACGCTAGTATATCCGCATTGCCACAAGATGCCAATATCCATCACTTACCTGCGCTTGTTCAAGTAGCTTTTCGAATCTGTTAAATAAGCTGTTGCGGAGTTGATCGATACGCGCTGTGCTCGCTGTGAGTGTTTGAGCGATGCTTGTTTGCCGTGAGCCAATCATACCTAGCAGCGCAGGTGTGTTGCGTGGAATGTTGTTATCCATGGCGAAGAATTTTGTGATGTTTCAGTGTTCGGCACGTCACTGAAGAAAGAGCATGTGTTATGTCATTGTTGGTTGAGAGGATAGTGGTTGCTGAAAGAGAGTTGCGCGCTGAAGTTCGTGAATTCGAGAAGCGTGGAGGGACGACTTACGCCAAAACATTGACCGGGCTCGCCATGCCATACTTTAAATTAATTTCGAAATTCACGGAACGAGAGCAAAATGAATTAAGAGGTCACGTTCATTAGGTGCGTCAGCACAGACTAGCAACTACTTCTTGAAGCAAAATATACAGCAATGCAAGCAATTATCCTAACCAATAGTAGGTAAACATGACCCGATGATTGTGATCCGTGACAGTTCTGACGATGCATCTTTCGATTGTATTGGCTTACTCCTCGTCAGAAGACTCGTCCTCATCATCCTCGTCGCTCTCAGCGGTCTCGAGCCATTCGATGAACTTCTCGGCGCTCTTGCGGACCTTCTTGCTAGTGGCCAGGTCAACGTACTTCTTGCTGGCCTTGGAGCCCCAGGCCTTGAGAGTCTCCTCAGAGACGAGATCGTTCTGGTAGAATTGAAGCAGAATGGCAGAAACTTGAGGGATGAGCTCAGGCTTTTCCATACCAACGAAGCGCTCGAAACCACCCATGAAGGACTTTTCGTGCTTTTCGGAAGAGATCATACGCTTGAGCATGCTGCTGCGGGCCTCAACCTGCTTGACAATGTTCTCATCGAAGATAGTCTGGGCAAGAACTGCGACAGTCTTGTGCTTGGTCTCAATGCCGAGCTCCTTGGCCTTGAGGTAAATCTCGACGTCGTCAAGCTTAGAGACGCCACCCTTCTCCTCGCCCTCAGCGAGAACCCACTTGCCGAACTGATCATAGGAGTTGCCCTCACCGTCCTCGTCCTCAGCGCCCTCAATGACAAGAGCACGCTTGAGGTCGTCAGGCAAATCTCTGGCGCGAGCCTTGATGGCTTCTTCGGACATGTCGACAGTCCATTCAACCTCCTTCTCCTCCTCAGGCTCATCAAGCTCCTGTGCCTCAGCGTTAATGCGGCGGGTGAGCTCATCGTCGCTGCCGGCATCCATAGCAAGATCACCATCGTCTTCATCCTGGTCGGAGCTGCCGTTGGGGCTGCCGTTGCCATCCTCGTTGGTGGCAGTACCGTTGCGCTCGGCCTCCTTTCTAGCTCTGCGCTCAGCCTTCTTAGTGGACTTGTCTTTCTTGCCCTTGGCAGGGAGCTGCTTCAAGATGAATGAAGACAGCTTCTGGCGAGGGTCGGCTTCGGTAATGGTACCGCAAGCCTTGCAATCCATGAGAATGCGCTGATCCTTGATGCTGATGACAGTCTCGGGGTTCTTGCAGCTTCTGCAGAGGACGAACTTGTTGATGAAGCCATCGAGATAATCTTGCAGCTTTGAAGCCTCGTGTGCTCCGTTGATGATCCAGCGGTCGTCTTTGGGGTCATTGGTGGTCTGGGCACCGAGTTCGAAACCGAAGTACTTGATGACGTCTAGATGCGGTTAGTTTACAATTTGCCTGACCAGAGTTGGCAGTGACTTACAGGTAGGAGGGCGGGCAAGCTGCTGAGCAACATTGCTCAAGTTGACGACGACGGTTTTGATACCGTTACCCTTGCCTTCAATCTTGGACTGAAGACGCTCCATCTTGTAGCGATAGAAGGGGTCGCTGATGTCCTGCAGAGAGTGTCAGCGGAATGCTAGTAGTGGGTTGTCAAGATTGTGAACGTACGCGACGAATGTTGATAGAACCTCCAGCCATGGTTGCGGTTATTGGTGGTTGTTGGTAAGAATTGGGTTAGGAAGATTTTGAGATGTAGGAGATTGTAGATTGGTTGGCGAGATTAGTCGGCAACATGCAATTGTTCAGTCGTTGGTGAGTTGGTGTCTACAAGGTCTTTGCAATATACGAAAGGGCTGCAGCTTGGGAGGGTCCGGAACTGCGAGTCGTTGAAAGCGGCGGGACGAATACATAAACTGCCTGCGTGGTCTGAATGTCGCGGGTTTTGGTGGATTTGAACTCGGATCCGGAGTGCGGGCGAGCGTGAAGATGCAGAGTGTTGGTCTGTTGTCTCAGGAAGGTCTGCGCGGATCTGAGGCCAGGCAAACACAAAAAGTCTCCGTGTTGTGTGGAAGGAGGGGAGAAGAAGAAAGAGAAGAAGGAAGCGTCGAAGTTCCTGCCTTGAGTGGTCGTGGCTGCCGGCCGGGAAGAATTTGTCGCCCCGCGCTCCAGGCTCGAGCTTCCAACGCGTGATCGCCGCCGTTGTCTGTCCATGACCTTTCACACAAGTCTTTGTTCACGAGCACGAGCAACAAGCAGCAGCGCATCAAAGCATTGAGCATGTTGGACTCTGAAACCACATGCGGAACATGTTCCTGGTATGTATCGATGCTGCACATGCTGCAATCCTTGTGACTGTGCGGCTCGCATTAAATCTTGATTGTGATCTGAATTCATGTTCACCGAAGCTTCAATGGACACATTTTTTGTGCTATGCAGACACCAACTTCTGTGATCTTTCCAATCGCCAACTTGCAATTCCAGCAGCTCACATGATATTCCGTTCACTATTTTTCAATGGACGAGTCACTGCGTGGTAAAAAGCTCTTCTGCAAAGACAGCGACCATCGGATAGTGCAATACAACTATCTAGATTTTGCCCTGCTTCGACGCCGGGATCGGTTGATCTTACCGTCCGTCTTCCCAACCATAAACCTGTCCTTTGAGCTGTTGAACAACGCCCAGTGAATCAATATGCACGTAGATTACTCTGTATATCTGGTGACTGACAACACTCCTGCCATTCTTGGCGACCAGGATCTTGTTGAAGTTGTTCGTGCTGCCGTGGAAGGAGGTCCGAGAACCCTGTCATAACACAACCACTACATCTTTTGATCTGACATTTTCTTAGGTGTCACAATTGTTCAGTTGCGTGACAAGACTAGCGACACTGCTGAACAAATTCGCATTGCCAAAGCTCTGCATGCTGTGACCAAGCCTGCAAACGTCCCTCTTCTCATCAATGATAGAGTAGATGTAGCTTTAGCTGCTGGTGTCGAGGGAGTTCATATCGGTCAGGATGACATTGGTAAGCCTGCTCTGCCGCATCACCTACTGTCTTATTGAAAGTCCGAAGCTCGAACAAGACTTCGAACCTGTGTGTTGCTATTCTAAATTGACTCGTAAATCTGACTGTACACGTCAGACCTCGCATCTGCTCGCAGACTCCTTGGAAAAGACGCCATCATCGGTGTAACCGCAAACTCTCTGGAAGAAGCAGAGACTGCTGCCAAAGGAGGAGCTGACTATCTGGGTGTGGGAACCGTCTTCGCCACTCCCACCAAGGAAAACACAAAGTCCATCATTGGCACTTCTGGAGTCCAGCACATCCTCTCATCTCTGGCTCAATCCGCACCCGAGATCAAGACGGTCTGCATTGGTGGTATCAATGCAAAGAACTGCCAACGTGTGCTCTACCAGACTGCAGCTGCGGAGAAGAGTCTCGATGGCATCGCTGTCGTTAGTGCCATCATGGCTGCCAAAGATCCCAAGAAGGCCGCATCTGATCTTCGCCAACTTGTTGCGACTCCTCCTCCCTTCGCTACTTCCATCTCTGCTCCAGCCCTCTCCCATGAGGACATTGTGTGCAAGATCCCAGAGCTTGTCAAGCGTCTGGCCAACAAGAAGCCGCTCTGCCACAACATGACAAACTTGGTTGTGCAGAACTTTGCCGCGAACGTCGCTTTGGCTGTTGGCGCAAGTCCCATTATGTCGAACAACAGCATGGAGGCTGGTGATCTCGCGTCTTTCGGTGGTAGTCTTGTTATCAATATGGGAACCACTACCCCCGAGATGCGTGCTCACCACTTGAATACCATCGCTGCCTACAACAGTGTCGGTGGACCTGTTTTACTCGATCCTGTTGGTGCAGGTGCCACTCAACAACGCCGTGAGGGTGTCGCAGCACTCATGCGTGGTGGTTACTTCGATGTCATCAAAGGCAACGAAGGTGAAATTCGCACTGTGTCTGGTGCTACAGGCTTCAAACAACATGGCGTTGACAGTGGTGCTTCTAACTTGAACTTGGATGACCGCGTCAAACTCGTCAAGTCTGTCGCTGCCAAAGAGCGTAACGTGGTTTTGATGACTGGTGAGGTAGATGTCATTTCTGATGGCAAACGTACTTTTAAGATCAGCAACGGACATTCATACCTGGGTGAAATCACCGGGAGTGGGTGCACATTGGGTACGACAATTGCGAGCTTCTTGGCTATTGAGAGGGAGGACAAGTTGCTCGCAGCCGTCACCGGCATTCTGATGTATGAAATTGCTGCCGAAAGAGCTGCGAAGAAGGACTCTGTTAAAGGCCCTGGCACTTTTGTTCCAGCTTTCATCGATGAGCTGTACGCTATTCGCCAGGAGAGTGCAGCAGGAGACGGAGATTGGGCAAAGGAAGCAAAGATTGAAAGTGCCGATAATTAAAATGAATTACAGACAGACGAAATAGAGAGCAGTCCTCCTTCTTGATTGTAGCCACGAGATCTGTGTCTTGCTAGCAATATTCAAATAGCATACCTCGACCTTCTGTCCAAACTTATGCCTCTCCGGCAGCGACCTTGGCATGGCCAACAACCAATCCCTGTTTCTTTGCTTCGACCAATACTGTGGCATCCATCTCCTCCTTCAGGCTGGGAGAGCAGGCTTTCCATCCCAGCAGTTTTCCAGCTCTTATGGCTCGGCATCTAGAGTTGCATCCCCACAATGCAGGTCCATAGGACACGATCTTCTTGACCTCATCAGGTGAGTATTGTTTGACCTGATCGTCTTTCAGGAAGCCTTGCTTGTGAGCAGACTGAGCCACTTGACGTGCTACATCTCCCCACACGAGATCACCAGCTTCGCAGAAGTAGTAACCCTCGTCGTTCCAGGTAGCAGATCCGCCGCCAGCGGAAGCTGCTTCCACAAGCTTCAGATATAGGTCTGAGAGATCGTGAACGTGAATCTGAGTCCAGAAGGTCTTGCCTGCGCCTACCTGGATCCCGTGACCTTGCTGTAGGGTATAACGAGCAAGTGCAGGTACTTGGACGCTGGTCTGGTTGCCCGGGCCTCTTCCAGCTCCATAGATGCATGGAGGGCAGACGATGGCACTCTTGACGGTGTGTCCATCTCGTACTGACTGAACTATTTTATCAACATTCCTGTGGGGTGCATGGTCTGGGATACCGATTATCATTTCCTGAACGTCGTCCCAGTCATTGTAAATCTTAGTGGCATCTTCGCCGAACATTTGCTGGTCGAGGTCTGTGTACATGAGAATACCAGTTCCAGAAGTATGAATCAGGAAGCCGGGTCCTTCGGACTGTCTGGCTGACAGACCTTTTATGATGGCTTTGGCAGAGGCTTCATGGTCGGCATCGGCCCAATCTAATCGACTTGTCAGTCTACTGGGTAAGTGTGGACATCAATGCTGACATACGGCACACAACATCTGCCTTCTTTGATTCCTCTTCGAGAAGGTCGGAGGAGTCCAAGTCGCCATAGACCAGCTTCACTTTGGGATATTCTGCTGCGACTTGTGCACCTTTATCAGTGTTTCGAACAAGGGCCGTGATTTCCTCAAAGCGAAGGTACAGTTAGTAAGATATCTGTGAGAACACCACGACTTAGCTGAACGAATGTACTCAGCTCTGCAAGATGCCGTCCCGAACGGCGTTCACTACAAGGCCCATTCCAGAGACTGCTCGTGCAGACTAAAACAAACGCCGGTACTAGTCGTGGTGTTTGTACTTCCGGCTCGCATACATATTCAGGATGGGCTTTGACGACTGCATGGAGTGCATCACCACCAATGTAGCCAGTTGACCCTGTCCTATTACACGTTCGTCAGTCATGGAACCTGCCAAAAATCAGACAGCAACATACACAAATAATTTCATCTTGAATGATTGTTGTGTAAAGGTCGATTTGATGATTGTAGGTGGAAGACAGGATGTGCTTGGTGTTCCACCGTAAGCATTACCAAGCAACAATCAGCTATCAAGGTGAGGGAAGGCGCCACCTGACCACACACGTCCATCTTTTGCTTGGCTCAACCAAATCTGTTATCCAGCGCCGAGGTATTGCGGTTAGATTTACATGTTCACGTACATTTGTATCAAATTCGCTGATGAAAGATCGAATTGCCGTGGATGATCTGAAACGTGCATGCTGGTAGGGTGCCCCTGGCTTGCTTGTCTCAAGCTCGAGTTGGCTTATGCTCGTCAGCTCTCCCGTTACATCCTCTTCTGTACCAGCTCGAGAAATCGTCTGCAGCAAGGCGAAATGGTTTGGGCAAGCTGATACTTGAAGTTCAATATCCTCATCCATCAAAATGTGGTCCGGACTCTTCATGTTGCTCGTCTTGAGCACTATCATGACAATCGCGTAAATCAGCATCCCATCCCTCTGTGAACAAGTATTCCCAACCGCTGACACAATGTTCTCAGTTCCTTTCTCGCCGGGTCCTTACCATTGTCCTTCTCTCTCTCGCAGCGTCAGCTTCGACTGACCACAGCAATCGGCACTGGTGTTCTAGTAGGCACCGCCCTCATCGTTATCATCCCAGAAGGCATCGAAACGCTATACAGTGCGCGCGAAGTTAGCCATGCGCATGCAGCAAGATCACTATCGCTAGACACCAGAAGTCCGAATGGACTGCTCGATACATTGCCCTTCGACTTGTCACGTCGTGACTTTCCAACTCTTGACCTGCGCATCAGAGATACGGATTTGACTGGACCGGACGATGGACGCCCAGGGGACGGACAACCTTCTTCGCAAGAGCATGATCACAAAACAGAAGAGCACAAATCGGAAGACCACGATGATTGGGAACCTCATGCCTGGATTGGAGTCTCTCTAGTTTTGGGCTTCGTCTTGATGTACCTGATCGATCAACTGCCTCGTCACGCGGCAGCTTCTTCTCAACCACAGAGGTTTCATATCGCGCTGGATCGCTTCAACCTCCAGAGATCTACAAACCAGGCGTCTGAAGTAGAGGACCCTGATGGACCACCACCTGACCCCATGCACGAATCACGCCCATCCTCAACTACCGTAGGTTTGGTGATCCATGCTGCTGCAGACGGCATCGCTCTCGGAGCCTCATCAAGTGCTTCTTCGCGAAGGCTGGGTTTCATCGTCTTCGTGGCTTTGATGATACACAAGGCTCCCGCCGCATTTGGCCTTACTTCGGCATTGCTCAAACAGGGACTTTCCAAGAGAAGAGCACGAAATCACCTGATTGTCTTCAGTCTGGCCGCACCAATCGGTGCGTTGTTTACGTGGGCTCTCGTCAACATATTCGAAGGAGGAATTGGTCAGAGCGAACATGGCACTCGTTTCTTCACTGGGTTGCTATTGTTATTTTCAGGGGGCACCTTCTTGTAAGTTGAGATCACTTCCGGACAATCACTTCGCCATCGGTCTAACAGAACAAACAGATACGTCGCGATGCATGCGATGCAAGATACGAAACACGGCCACGAAATGGGAAATGCTACACCTAATGGCTATAGCGACCCGAACGTGTACGACGGATATCAGTCGGCATCGAACAAGCACGAAGCTCCTGTGCTCAGTGATACGCTGGCTGTAGTAGGTGGAATGTTGCTTCCACTTTTGACACAAGTATTTGGGCACGGCCATTAATTTCGACGCGGATAGACTACCACTAGGTATCATATCTTACGATCTTTTGAGAAAAGTGGTATCCCCGCGAGAATTGACCAACCCTGCCCTTGAATTCTGCATCTGATCAAAACGTCTTCTTGATAAAAGGACCTCACAATAAGCACCTGGCTCAAGTCTTGGTGAAAGATATGAGCTTCATAAGACCAAATGTTCGGGTGGAGTAAAGCGAGACAGGTCTCAGTGCATAGGAAATGGAATGGCTGGACAATGGCAACGGTATTGATGGAAGCTGGAGCTGGCGGTATTGGTTCGCTGCATGCACGCCCGGTGGATAACAACGCAAGGTGGAGGGGAATAACGGCTACGGCTGGATAGTCTGGACATGTGAACGAAAGCGGAATGCAGGCGTGACTCGACCATGGTCACTCTTGACTGAGAACAGCATCAGGCGAACCCGACCAAGTGATCGATCTTGGACATGGTCACAGTCGGTATACTCGTGAGTCCTGTCCATGATCAGATTTGACTTCAGCCATAAGGCTTTTTCACGTCATGTACAGATTTCGAATTGGGGCAACCTAGAACGGTGCCTTGGCGGGCGATAACCGTTTGCCCTGATTGTTGTCTCTACCACAGACCGACATGGATCTTGGTCAAGCAGAAGCAGAAGAACAAAGAGTAGGAAACGTATATTAGAAAACGAGTCAGCTGCAATACAAGACTCATTGTTTTGGGGGCAGCAAATTGTAGGGCAGGCTTATTGCTCAGGCGTCCTGGTCGTGTTTCAGAGTAACCAGCACCTCTTTCAGACTTTCCTGGCCTCGACTATCCTAGTCCGCATTGCGCAACCCAGGCTATTTTTCCTACACTCTCCGGCACAACCGCCATTTCTGCAAGACACGCCAGTCGCATACATTCTTTCATCAAATCCCAGCGAATTTTGAACCCACTCTCGATAGACGCTTTGCCGTCGTTGATCGCCATCGTCCCCGCCAACCCGCCGTCCGATCGCAAATCCGCCCGACCACGAGGGTTGAGAGCATCCGAGCGAGCACAGGAGCGACGCACTCTTGCACAAGATAGAACAACATGGAGGATCCCTCCGACTGGCATCCTTCCTATCCGCAGACCCAACGCCCTTTATCCATGCCTGTCGAATACGACCCTGAAGCCGCGTCGGGCAGCGAAGCGCGCATCTTCGGTCAGCGTCATCACAAGCCCCAGACTTCCATCTCGCGACCTTCAGCACGCTCCATATCATCCTCGTCCACCAGCGTCCCTATACCCATCCCTTCAAACCCAAATGTCATTCCCGGAAATCTGCTCCCGTCAGCGCCTGCTTCTCCGCCGACTCCGGCTCCCTCTCCAACGCCAGGACGTCGTCTTCCAAGCTGGGCCTCTACGACAGGACCATCTCTTGATTTGCATATGGACGAAGATGGGGACCTGGACGACGTGGGCAGCGAAGGCACATTTGGCGTAGACAAAGGATTGAGATTCAGGCATATGAAGAACATATTTTCCGACATGGACAACGACGAACGCAAACGCATTCTGACAGAGCTATTGGCCGACTGCGACGGGAAGCTATTGGGTTATGTTGCCAATTTTGTTGCACCACGATTAAAAAGAGATCCATTCGGCGTGTTGCCTAATGAGCTCTGCCTAAGGGTATGCATCCTGCTCTCGTCTGGCACGATTTCTGTTCTAACGTGACTACAGATACTCACATTTATCGATGATGCCAAAACGCTTGCTCGCTCATCGCAAGTTTCAAAAAGATGGCATGAGCTGGTCAGCGACGACATGGCTTGGAAGAGTCTCTGTGAGAAACATGCTTATCGCCGCATGTCGGATGACACTTCTTCGACCAATACCAGGCAGCAACATTCATCATCCTTCGAGCCGTCTCACTCGGGACCCTCTCTCAGCTTTGCCACGCATGCTCTACGCATACATAACCCCGCATTTGCCAGCTTCAGCACTTCGACGCCTGATTTGAGTCGTGTCAAGAGTCTTGATAGAACGACTTCCGCTCCAGTCTTGCCTTCTTCAGCCATACGTCGACGACCTCAGGCCATGACGTACCGCTCCCATTTCAAGCAAAAGTATCAGGTCGAAACCGCCTGGCGCACTGGCGGCAAGGTCGACCAAAGACAGATTACACCGGACCAGGGTGTTGTGACCAGCTTGCATCTCACTGATAAGTACATCATTGTTGCTTTGGACAACGCAAAGATCCATGTTTTCGACACCGAGGGCAAGCACTTGAGGTGTCTACAAGGCCATGTCATGGGCGTATGGGCCATGGTGCCTTGGGGTGAGACTTTGGTGTCAGGTGGCTGCGATAGAGATGTTCGCGTTTGGAACATGGCGACTGGGTAAGTGGCTGACGTCGTCATGATGAATTCATGTATAAGCTGACCATTTCTGATAGACAACCCCTTCACATGCTACGCGGGCATACTTCCACAGTTCGTTGTCTGAAGATGTCCAATGCCACCACCGCTATTTCTGGTTCTCGCGACACTACTCTTCGCATCTGGGACATTGAGAAGGGCCAATGCAAACACGTGCTTATGGGTCATCAAGCAAGTGTTCGCTGCCTCGAAATCCACGGAGACCTGGTCGTATCTGGAAGTTACGATACCACAGCGAGGATCTGGAGCATCAGCGAAGGTAGATGTCTCAGGACCTTGCAAGGACACTTTAGCCAAATTTATGCAGTTGCTTTCGACGGAAAGCGTGTTGCTACAGGCAGTCTGGACACGAGCGTTCGTGTCTGGAATGTTGCGGACGGGTAAGCATATCTCGATACAACTTGTTGAAGACGAAGCACTGACGCTCTACAGCAAATGTCTGGCAATCCTCCAGGGCCACACTTCTCTCGTTGGCCAGCTTCAGCTCCGTGGTGACACTCTTGTGACTGGCGGCAGCGATGGCAGTGTTAGAGTCTGGTCATTGCAGTCCTACACACCTATCCATCGTCTTGCAGCACACGATAACAGCGTGACCTCGTTGCAATTTGATGAGTCACGCATTGTATCTGGTGGGTCAGACGGTCGTGTCAAGGTCTGGGACCTCCAGCGAGGATGTCTCGTACGAGAACTTGGACAACCTGCTGAAGCAGTCTGGCGTGTTGTGTTTGAAGAGGAGAAAGCAGTCGTTCTTGCATCCAGGCAAGGCAAAACAGTCATGGAAGTTTGGAGTTTCGCTCCGCCAGAGGACGGAAATACGAGCAGCACCGCGTCGAGCCCTGCTATCGTCTCCAAGCCCATGCTGCCTGCTAGCGAACCCTCGCCAATGCACATTTCAGATGCACCCGCTTCTGATGATCAGGTCGAGGACACAATCATGACAGACGAGACTCCTCGCAACGAGGTCTCTTCACCGGTCACATCAGCGTGATAACGCTTCTTACTTTGAACATGATACGGCATTGAAGCATCTTACGACTTTTAATGGGAAGCATAGGCGCAGGGAGCTCAGGAGACCAACCGATTTCAGGAAGGGTAGGGTACCAAGAGTCAGGGGATGCACAAAGTCTGGCTTTCCTCTCATTGTGTTTACGGCGTTTCTGGAATTGATTTATATGGCATTGCGGATCATAGGTGAATCGACAGGCAATCATTTAGGTGACAAGAAAGGGGAAAAGGGAGTTTTTGTTTCTTGGGAGGTCTTTTCTGGTCAGACGTTCCTTCCTCACAGCAGTAGACTCATAGCGAAGCATTCCTTTCATTGTATGCACCAATTCGATTTCTAGAACAATACTCAAGCAGATTCAGAGGCGATGGTCGTGAGGACAATGATCCTGTCAAAGCGCCTTATCTCAACACATGTCTCTATCTCAGCACGGCTGGCCCAAAACGGCACTGGGCGTGGTTGGGAAAGTGATAGGTCGGCGGTCGGTAGAAACGGCATGCGGGTCCGGCGAACAAGCCTGACATCATCGCCGTAGCATCCGGGGGAAGGAGCAGGTTGCAGAACAACCGTTCGGACGAGCTACTTTTGTTCTGTTCTAAAGCTGCTTCTTTTAACTTCTTACTTTGTTATCATCTTCCCCCTGTCTCGTGCCTTGTTCTTTGTGTCGTCAAAGTTCTTCAATTCTCGTCAATTCACCCTCGAGGACCTGCAGCTCTACCATTACATCATAGCTCTATAGCTCTATTCTGCAGACACAACAACAATGGTTCAGAACAAGCCCCAGGCGCCTGGCGCTGTTACTCCCAAGGGAAACATTGAGCTGTTCTCTGGCACTTACTTCGCCGCTTGCACATTGGGTGGTATCATTGGTTAGTGGTCTCTATATCTCGAGCAGACAAGCAGGAGCTAACGCGTCTGCCAAACACAGCTTGCGGACCTACCCACACAGCAGTCACCCCTCTGGATCTCGTCAAATGCCGTCGCCAAGTAGACAGCAAGCTCTACTCATCCAACCTGCAAGCCTGGAGCACAATCTTCCGTAAAGAGGGTCTTCGCGGCGTCTTCTTCGGATGGTCTCCCACTTTCATCGGTTACTCGTTCCAGGGCGCTGGCAAGTACGGTGCCTACGAGTTCTTCAAGTACACCTACGGCGAGAAGCTCTTCCCCAACACCAACAAGACTATCGTCTACCTCGGTGCCTCTGCCACTGCCGAGGCCATCGCTGATCTGTTCCTGTGTCCATTTGAGGCCCTCAAGGTCCGCATGCAGACCACCCTGCCTCCTTTCGCCAACAACCTGCGCGAAGGCTGGAGCAAGGTCGTCGCTCAAGAAGGTTTCGGCGGTCTGTACAAGGGTCTGTACCCTCTCTGGGCCCGTCAAATCCCTTACACCATGGTCAAGTTCGCAACCTTTGAATCCGCCGTCGCTCAAATCTACAAGCAACTCGGCAAGCCCAAGGAGAGCTACGGCACTTTGGCCCAGACCGGAGTTTCTTTCCTCGGTGGTTACATTGCTGGTATTGGATGCGCCGTCGTTTCTCACCCTGCCGATGTCATGGTCAGCAAGTTGAACAGCGACCGCAAGTCCGGCGAAGGTGCTGGCCAGGCAGTCAGCAGAATCTACGGCCAAATTGGCTTCAGAGGCCTATGGTCTGGTGTCGGTCTGAGAATTGTCATGATCGGTACTCTTACTGCCTTCCAGTGGTTGATCTATGATTCTTTCAAGGTTTCTATTGGTCTGCCTACTACTGGTGGTCACTAGACTATCACAAAACTATGATGGTTTTCTTTTTTTTTTCCGTTTTCTCTTATATAATGTTTAAGATTTTTGCGGCTTGGGGAGCTTTAAGCGGTGGGCGTTCAAAGGTTTCGAGAGTGTGTTGATAGAATCAAAGAAATGTACGAGCTTTTACAGTAAACTCTACCTCTCAGCTACTGCATTGACTGTAACGCCCCATTATCGCTCTGAAGCTATAAAGATTCGTAGATGCTCGTGTGAGATGGCATCGCGTCAAGCATGAGAACGACAACGACATGCGTCAAACCAGAGGCCGACCGTGCTTAACATATCGTTGCCTTCCTGGTTCAGAGTATGTCTCTGTTGTAGATATCATTCATAGACAATCAATAGGAATGGAGCAATTGAAACGAGAGCTTAGAGGATTCGGAAAAAGGAGTTGCTTTTTGTGTGCAAAGAAGTGCTCTTTCGTATCTATAAGAAAAAGAAGCACGTATTACAGAGGGCCGTCCTTCAAAAGGACAATCGCGCCTCGCTCGGGAAGTCTATAGATAAGAAAGAAATGCAGAAACGAAAAAACGAGGTGTAGGGGGGAATAAGTCTCGACGCCTGATGCCATGCCATGCCATGTGTAGTAACGAAAGTAGAAAGAATGCGCCACCCAAAAAGAAGAGTCGTAACAAGGAGAAAAGTCAAGTAAACCAAGTCTACTGGACCTTCTTGGTCTCGGGCTCGTAGCTTCTATCATCCTCGCCCTCAACCTCCTTGACAATGTGCTCCATCTCCTTGACCTGGCGTTGCCACTCGGCTTGGCCCATCTTTGTCTCGCGGCGGAAGAGCTCGTCGTTGGGCTTGCGGTAGCTGCCACCGAGGCGATCCCAGAGAGTGGTGAATTGTCCGTAGTTGTAGTTGAAGTACAGGTGGTGCATGGTGTGGCAGGCGGCGCCGTTGATGACAGGACTGTTGGCGACATATTCACCGTCGTGGATCATGACGGTCCAGATGTTGATAAACATGAAGAGAGCAATGTAGGCGAACTTCTGTAGAGGGAAGATGAAGGGGAAGACGTGGTAAGGCAGCGATTGAGCGTAGCCGTCAAGAGGGTGGAAAGCGTGCGAGGCGAAAGGCGAGGGCATGATCCACTTGTGGTGAGGCTTGTGCAACTTCTTGTAAACCATGGGGTGGTGCAGGCCGCGGTGAATCCAGTAGATGAAGAAGTCGGTGAAGCAGACGAAGAAGGGGAACTGGAGAAGCAGGTACCAGCCACCAAGGTTCCACGATGAACTCTCAGGCAAGACGTCGTAGATTTTGGAGTAGCCGCGGACCTCACCCAAGAACCAGGGGACGGTGAGAACAGCCATGACGGGCATGGCTTCGAGAGCCTGACGAATTTCGAGGCGCATCTGGTTCTTGAGGAACTTGGGGTGGTGAACCGTTGTCTTGTCGAAGACGAAGATGTATGAGAGGCCGGCGCAGACGAAGTAATTTAGCAAACCAAAGACCCTGGAGAACTGTTAGTTTGCGATAAGGGTCGTAGGTTGGACAGTCGCAAAGGCGTACCATGTGATAAGGAACAAGGAGATAGCCTGTCTGGCAATGTTGTCTCGTGGCCATCGGCTCATGTAGGCATATGAACTAGGCTCGACCGAGAAGTACTGGCTCGCAGGCTCGAATTTGTAGGGGGTAACACCACGGGCCATGGTAGACCAGGTAGCATTGGGAGTACCAGCAAAGTCACCGACAGTGCTCATGGCCAGCATTGACGATGTCAATGGCAGAACGGTCGCATACAGTCGATCGAACGCGTACGTGTCGAAAACCTCCAGTATAACATCCATCTTTGCGATTCTGCTGTGTGGCGCTGTTTAAAATGTAGTCTTTGATTGTTGATACGCAAGTAGAAAGGAGATAAAGGGTCCAGGAGATTCCTGAGCAGAAGAGATTGGGCTTTCTCGACGTGAAAGTAAAAGTTGCAATAGCCGGTAAAGAATGACAGGCGCGTGAAGCGATTGAAAAAGAACGACTTGTTTATCTATCAGAAGAAGCAGAGAGAGCGAGCGTGCTGCGGGAGCTCGGAATCAGCCCACAAAAAATCGAACCACAATCAGAGGCAAATGAGGGATCAGTGGGGCCTGGCCGTCCGGTGAGAATAAGGAGCAGAGTTTGCCCAACCAAGCTTCAGCCAAACCTGCTATCCGTGCCTGCCCGAACCAGCAAGAATCGGCAGGGTTGCCGTCTGCCGCTGTCAAATTCCGGCCCAATCCTCTACTCCCTAGTTCCAACAGAGCGCCTCTTCTTGAGCCCCTTCCGAACCCCTGCCATCAACTTTAACGCGACGTGCTGGCCTTGTCATCCGGGCAATCATGCTTTTGTACACGCGATTCTCGCAGCCCCCCAGTTTCATGGCGCCAGATAATGTCTGAGCACCACACGAAATCCCCTGTCTTGCCATCACTGCGACCTACAGCCAAGCGCTGTCAGCTCTCTCCTCCATTTCGCCTGATGTCGCCTCATCTCTCAAACTACAACGCTCATATCTCGGATCACGGAGATTAGCACATCCGAGCAGCCTCACTACCGCAGTTCCCTTTACTGTTACCAATCATCACTCATGTGTCTGCCACGCGTAACAGCATTTATGCTTTGTTCTTCGGTCGCTGATTGGAGCAGAAGCCGCTTTCTCATGATAGAATTGTTGGAATAATCTTCATTTGTGATCGCCCTCAAGGGCATCATCGAGAGCATCTCTCAAAGCAAAGCGCCAAAGTAGCACTGGCGCGTATGGTATCATCATCTTCTCCCTATCACGCCGCGCTATAAGAACAAAGAAACCCACAAACCAGCAAATGATACGCCTAGGGAATGCAGTCCTAGCTTTTTTATCCTCCTTGTTACCCCGTTGCCATGAGACGCCGTGCTCGCCGTATGTCGTTAGCTGCTGTCATTAAATCAATCGAGATGTTTCCCTAGCCACCTCAGCTCCTAGATGGGCTGTTGCTGTAGCTTTGCGAATCTCTATAGGGGCCGGACCAGGTTGGTGCCCCAAACGGCCAAGGTAATCGTTGATCTTGTGGTAATCCTCCATTCGGTTGAGGTGCTTTGATTGGTGGTAGTGCAAGAGTGTCGCCAGGATTCATTGGTGGTAAGCCAGATCCTACTACACTAGACGGTCTGTTGGCCAAGTCAGCAAACCTGCCATCTTGAAGACTCGCCGGAGTGTTAGAGGAAGTGTTCTGACTCGTGTTGGTGCGTTTAGCTGGCCGTGGGGGTTCATCCTCATCGTCCGATAGGGTCAAATCAATGACTGCTGTGGAAGGGCGCTTGGCGCTGGGTCGAGGTGCGATTGTCGATGTTTCACGTGAGACCGGAGGTGTTTGTTGTGCGAGAGCTGGAGTAGCCGAGTTGTGCTCAGTCTTGATCTTCTCCACTCCATCAGACTTCTTGGGCGTGTCCTGGATCTCGATAATGTCATCGTCACTGTCGTTGTCGTAAGCTGCCCGCGCCTGTGTCTTCTGACGGTTGTTGCTGTCGTCTCCATGGTCAACTGCTTTCCACTTTCCGTCAGGCTCGATCGTAACTTGGTCTACAGAACTGGAGGTGTTCTGTAGAATGTCTTGTACATAATTGTCGACACAGAGGCTCTGGTAGGAGAGGGTCTTGTTACAGACGGGGCAAGTCCAAGTTGGCGCCTGTTCCTGGAGTTGCAAGAAGTACGAGCCATCAAAGCATTGGTTGTGCGAGCAAACATTGGACCTGCAAGGAATATTGATGCGCATCGTCGAGATGGGGTCCTTGAGAGACATGACGGTGGAAGTGGCCACGATGTCTGGGTCTTGTGCCTTGGCAGCCACTAAAGTATGAAGTTAGTCTTGCGTGACGTGGAAGCGCAAGTCTGAACAACTCACTTTCTCGAAGAACAGTGTCTTTGGGAATCCTGCTCCCCGTTTGCTGAAGACGGGTTGCAAGGTCCATTGCAGATGTCACCTTGACGAGGTTGACCATAAGAGAAAAGCGCTTCAAGTCGAGTCAGCAAATGCGCGAAACGAATCAGAAATGGCCCAACATACTTCCTTCGTGAGCGCATAAGTCACGTGGATGATATTCTGATAGTTGGGAACCTTGCGGATGAGATCGGTAATGTCGACAGGTTTGGTGGTACCAGGCTTGTTCTTCAAGCCCTTGAAGCTCTTGCGGACTTCGTCTCCGTTGATCTTGACCTCGATCTGACTCGGGAAGGCAATGTCAACGTTGAAGGCATAAGGACCTAGAGTCGAGGTAGTTGCGCAGTAAAGCATAATGCGCAGAGACGGATCGGCTTTCAGAGATGTGCAAATGGGTTCGCTAAGATAGACCTTTTCGTCTAGAGAGTGACGATTGTGTGGCATTTCTGAAACTCCTGCGTTAGTCTTACCGGGTGACTATAACATGTTGGAAAGAGCGCGTGTAGTTACCTGACAATTCCTTCGTAGGGGTGAGAGCTTCTCTGATCTGATAGAAGGGACTTTCTCTGAACTTGACCGAGGCACGAGAGGGCACGGCTGCGCGCGCCGCCGGCGCCTGATGATACTGAGGCAAGCCAGCAGGCCTTGGGTAGGCAGGCATGCCGGCGGTAGTGTGTGGGGCTGGGGAAATGGGTGTATTGGTATCGCGGGCCAGTGAAGGTTGATGACTTTGTGCTGGAGGGTCGCGGCCTTGGTGCTCGGCTCGGTAGCGTAATCGCTCAAGTGCTTGTAGGTCGTTCTTGCGGAGGTGATGTGCGATGACTGACGGACGAGGGGTTAGCTGGCGCGAGGAGTGAAAGTGGATGGACTCATCGAATGAATACCTTCAGAAATGCGCTTCTGCAGAGCGGCTTTCACACCAGACACCTGCAGACCCTCTTGACGGCAGATCTCCTTCAGATCATTGTTGATGAGAGATTTTATTTTGCGGTCCACGAAAGACGCGAGGTCTCGAAGACGTGCGGGATCGCTTGCCATCTCTTTCAATCGTGCCTGCTTGCCTTCATGCAGTATCTTTGTGCCAGGGCAGTCGCCGGAGGAAGTCGCCAGAGATTGGAGGGTTCACGCCGGTCAAGGGTTCTGGCTGATGGATAACGAGGCACTATTCCAGGATACTATGTCGTCGGAGAGTGTAAGTGAGGGCCGAGTGGTCATGTCCAAGTGAGGCGATTGGAACGGGCGGCTTCTAGAAGTGAAATGGTCGCAGGAAGCACAGTATCTACAGAACCGACATGGATACAAGTGACGACTACTTTATGCGCCAGTACGGAGGGAACAACATGCACGGTGCTGGGATAGGAACATTGTCCTCGTTCGAGGAGAGCAGACTTCAGTAGGCAAACATCTTTCGGCCTTCTGGAAGAACGTGACCGTGCGTGGAAGTAGTGACGAGCCAAAGTCATAAGTCCGGACCGCGAGAATCCATTGCCCAATGCGGCGACTTTCAGCGTGGCGCGCTGTGCTGTGCTGACTGAGGCTTGGAAGTTGGTCCTCGAAGAGGAGTCATCCTTCTGTTGCAACAGTATTATACATAGCGACATCTTTCAGTCATCTATTCTTGTTCCTTGCATCACAAACCATTCAAACATAGGGTCACTTGCTTGTGGTTTCACACGCGACCTCAAGGAAGCAAAAGAATAATCACCAGACCCTGTACGCCCCAGCAGAGCAGGTGCACCAGCTGCTTTCAACAGCCAGCCCGATCGTCCTTCTCCGCACGTTTAAGCGACTGCCCGCCGACCCGCTTTCTTGTTCCATTCCAAGAGAATTTATCTCTTTCTTTCACCGCAATCTCGCAACACAACAACCCCATCCACACTGCAAAAATGGGCAAAGGTCTACGAAACAGCGTCAACAAGACCAACAACAGAAAGCTCAAGAAGAATGTCTTTGGCCCCGTCGAGACTGCTCGCACAGAGCGTCTGTCGCAAAAGCTGCTCGAATTAGCCTCCCAGCCAAAGCCCCCAAAGTCGGACATGGAAGTCGAGGAATCAAATGGTGAGAATCCTTTCCCTCGCAACCTACATGTGCCCAAACTGACGTTGCCACTCGCAGACTCGAAGCAGGCCGAGTCCGAGGCCAAGGCTACCAACGCAAATGGTGCGTTAAATGCTCTTGCAATTCCGGTGCCCAAGTCGCTCGCCCATCAATGTCCTGCTACTGCTGCTGCCTCGATGAACATGCTCACCCCTCGGCCTACACCTCCGCTCAACATCTCCGACTTCAGCAATCCCTCTATCAGATCTGCACATCGACGTTTTGCCGACGAGCAGCTCTTCTTCCATCTTCTGGGTGTCTCGACCGACATTCACGGCTTCGACTCCTTTGGCAACATTTGTTTAGGTTTCGGATCCGACTCTGAGAGCGACAACGAGAGCAGCAGCAGTAGCAGCAGCCTTGGCAGCGGCTATGAGTGAGCCACTTGACTGTCTAAACAAGGCTAACCCGCCTTTTTCATCATCAGACACCGCAATGGACGTCGACTTGACCAACGCACCCAGAACAAGCTGGATCAAGGCCGAAAAGAGGGCCAAGGAAGAAAAGCGTAACCGCATCGCAAAGAAGCAAAAGCGCAAGGTCATCAACCAAATGACTTTCAAGAAGACCCCTCGTACCGGAAAGAAGTGAGAGGCGCCGCCACATCATATTCACGCTTCGAGGTCACGAGACGAGTTTCGAGACACATCCGGTCTCAGGGGAGGACAGAAGGAGAAGTCAGAAGAAAGCATCAGGGAGCGACCTCACCGCCGCAGCCCAACGGAGTTCTGGAAAGGATAGAAGGTCTGTCTTGGGTTCCAACAAAAAGGATTACTGGCGTAGGAAATACCAAATGGTCGAAACTGAAAGGACATTTGGAGGGTGTAGATGAAGTTTTGCTTAGCATTCGCGATTATCATATCCATGCAAAGAATCGGATTGCATTGATTTGTTCTCAGGACCGAGTCCCACTCTCCGGTAATAATAGTAGTGATGAAAAAAATGCCTATATGGGTATCCATGCCCTGACTCCTAGCTATGCTCAAAACGAAACCTATCCCTCAGTAATTACAGTGTACTGAACAACGCCTAACGAGGCATGTTGCCATGAACCTGCAGACCAGAAGTCGTTGATCTCACATCGACATGACATCCCCATCTGCGACATCAATATGCGGGTCGGGTATCTGGATATCGAGACTCAAAAAGCCCGTCCTCCTCAAATCGATCAACCTGACCTCTCTGCCTTCTCTTTCAGCCTCAGTGTTCCATCCCTCGACCCATCTCTCCATGTCTCTTACTCCTCTTTTCACTCCGGTCCAGCCAAAGTTATCCCACAAGAATCCCGTCGCAACGCCCATCAAGGCATCGAACCAACTCGCCCAAGTATTCGGCTCAAAGGCGTGTTTCAGCATGGGATTCAATGTCTCAATGACATTTCTGAATTCAGATTCAGACATCCACAGATCCAGAATCTCGGGGTATAGGTTTTGAAGGGCCGGGTAGAGGTCTCCTGCAGCCAACCAGTCTCGCTGTATTCTGATGACACGAGTACTTGCGTAAAGGGGAGATGAGAGAGCGACGTGAGGATTCAGATGTGGGAAACAGGGATGTGAAGGACCCCAGGGCAGTTCGTCTTCCAAGTGTGTGTCGTGGCTGTGTGCACTAGCCGTGTAGTCTGCATTAGGAATGCCTTGCCATGCCGTAGGTGGTGGGAGAAGACTGGGGTGAAGACTTGGGGGTCGAAGCGAGTTGCGACTGGATTGTTCATGAAGAGTGCGTCTGCTAGGTTTGCGATTCACGGGAAGAGAGGCTCTTGAGGGTCGTGAGTGGAGGCTGTGTGCTGGTTGTGATTCGACATCAGGGATCGGAGGCGGTGGTGGATAGTTTTGAGTGTTCGAGACTTCTTCTACGCCGGCAATTCTGTTGAAGGGCTGCATTGTGTTTGCAGCGACTCGACCCCTTCGAGATTTGGGTCGAGTAATGGAGGTATAAGGATTGTTTACGTTGGTACTTGTGGTGGTCGTTCGTTCTGTAGCGCTTCGATCCTTACGCTCTTGGTATAGAAGACAGTGAGCAGTGCAATCTAGACGACGAGTTTCTGATCAGATGATAATGTTGTACATGATCTTTCTGACGAGAGTCGCAATTTCCCAGGGCCTTGATGGCGCTCAAGGTGCACGTCCCTTGTCCATTTCCGATCTCCGAGTATCTTAGTGCCTTCATCTTCCAGAAGCATATATCCTCCCCGTATACTGAACTCTGTAACTTCTATCCTACTCCGAGTGTAGCTAAGAACAGAACATAGACTATAAAAATGCACAACTGTTTTAGAAACCAGAGACTTTGCACAGAGAGTCGACAACTTGTTGCCTCTCAGTGGATACCATCTTGTTTCCTATTACTATTGTGCATGTCGATAGCTATATGCGTTACATCTTTTAGTACACGGGGAGACTGCAAGAAGACCATCACATCACTATCAAATACAAATGCGGGTCCTTATTGACGTCCTTCTAAATGCTCTGTCGCCTGTCATCCGACTGGCCAATGACCCTGTTTGACATCACGCCTACACGGTTAATGCAGTCGGAAATGCACTCGAATACGCCATAAGTATATAACCACACAAAAGTTGCACTCAGGCTCTTCATCTATGTCTCGCGTTCCTGTCTTTGCTCGTCGACTCCTAACCAACCTCCGTGATAATCTTACAAACATGTCCAAGCCAATGACTGACAACGCCTCCCTCTCCGCCACCACGCAAATCTCTCAAAACCATCATCCTGCAAAATTGTCACAATATTCTGGTCTCGAGCACCTACCAGCTGCCACAAAACTGCCTTCGATTGTCAAATCATTCAATCTCAAAGTTCAGGATGGCATTGATGGCACAGTTCCAGCATTCCTACACCTGCCCAAGGATTATCAGAATCAGCAGAACACAGCTGCAATCCTTCTCTCTGGAGCTGGCGGTGGTGTGGTTGGCCCTTCTAGTATCTATCTGAGCATGGCAGACAAGTTGGCCTCTCTCCAAACCGGTCTTCCTGTTCTACGCATGGATTATCGCTTCCCAGCTCGCAACAAGTATTGCATCCCGGATGTCCTGGCAGCTATGGATTACCTTGAGGCACAGCATAAAGTTAGCCGATTTGTCCTGGTTGGATGGTCCTTTGGTGGTGCTCCAGTGTTTACAGTTGGTGGTCAAGATGCCAGGGTCGTCGGGTGTGCGACTGTCGCATCTCAGACTGCAGAGACAGAAGGCATCAGAGCGGTAGGAAGAAGAGGTGTGCCGGTGTTGCTGTTACATGGTACTGGCGATCGCACTCTGAGTCCGCAGTGTAGCGAGAGACTGTACGATATGTACGGATCGAGAGGAGGGAAAAGAAAGGTGCATTACTTCGAGCGAGATGACCACGCGCTTACAAGGAACAGTAGCGAGGCTGAAAAGATGCTTTGCGAGTTCATCGCGGATATTTCTGGGTTGGACGTTGGCGGTACTGAGAGTGGTCTTTTGAGCAAGAGTCTTGTTGACGATGAAGAAAAGGTTAACAAGATGAAGCAGGGTGGTGACTTGAGGGGTGCTGAGAGCACTGAATAAAAATTGTGTAGCTAGTCTTTATGACGATATCTTCCTTCCCCTCGACGTGTCAGAACATAATCATAAGATGATTGATATCAGTGTAGCTAAGGTAGCTGGACCGATGCATATGGAGAGTTCATGCAGTCAGCAAGCTATACAGCAACACATTTTACGGGGACCATACTTAGGTCCAAAGTCTTGCATATAGTAGCACGTTCTCTGCCAGTTGTGTGACATGCCTTTCGAGCATCTTGGCACAAAAACAGGACACAAGCCTTGCATGACTGCATGGGTGCTTTGTGAATTGATTCGTGGGGTTGCTCTTTAGGTGGTCGTGGGCATAGCTAGAAAGCAGCTCAATACTAGGTAGTTTGCTGGCAAGTTCTTCGAGTTCGACGCGAGAAAAGCTTGCAGAGATGGGCAATATATTCAGATATTGCAGGGCCAAGTCACGAAATCTTGGTCAGCGGAACGCGAGAATGGCTCGAACATGGTCTCTAGAAAGCATTGTTCAAGACAATGAAGACGACCTCTGTTCCATTTTGGTGGTGTTATATTTGACCGTTTTCCATACTGCTAGTCCGACAGTTGAGTCGAAGAACGCTCGCCGTTTAAGCCAGCGTGTACAAAGTCTGATGAAATTGGGAATTCGTGTGACATGAATATTCCATCAACTTCATGCCCTCGTACTCTCGGGATCGGTCCGAGAAAGGTATCCTGTATTGATCAGATGGACAGCAAATGTCCGACTAAGATTAAGTTGATTCAGCTTCACTTGACACAATTCCGAATCTCGAGGTCTTGCAGGATATGTCTTCGCAGTTCGAAGGAACAATGACTAGCTTTATGTGAAATGACTGCAAATATCTGTGATTGCAAGAGCTCTGAGCTGGAGATAATTGGGGACCAGCGACGCGGAGAGGCGACCCGCTTGGTGGAATTGAAGGCATGGATGACTTGTCGTTGTTCAGTGCACGGGCCAGAGAACATGTCTGACAGGAGAGGGCTGATCGTACCGAGCCAGTCCCTGTGCGGCGGCGAGCCTACCGAGTTTGCAGGAGGCACCTTGCGCTACTAACGGCCGGTAAATCTGGAGAGAAGTCACCTAGCTTAGACTTCGCCGTCCGGGCACGGTCGAAGGATGAGGCCAGCAACATGGTGAAACACATAGTACGTGCGATTCTGCGAGGGGTTAGTGATAGTTTCGCGGTGTTTCGAGCAACAAAGAGGATCGAGTGGCCAAACGTGGAGAAGGCGAAGAGCAGTTGAGATTATTTCCGATCTGCATATACATAAGGGTGGAACAAACTGCGGCACGCGGCTGTGGCTGATCTTGGTGACCCACCGTGGGCAACCTAGCTTCCAAGAGTCAAATTGAGTTTTGGCGCAACCGTGTGCCGACTGGTCCAAGAACAGAGAACGGGGCTTGACCACGGAGAGAGCCATCCTGTGCGGTGGTGCGTTTTCATACGTGTCTCTCCTATCGGCCTCCATTCATCGCCATCTCTCCACAGCATCCATCATCGCTTCGTCTGCGCCGCCATCTCGAGTCCATCGGCGCGAGCCCATCTGAGCGAGTCTTAGCACCGTTTAGGGTCACCTAATAAACATTGTGCTTGTTCGCGACGCCGAGCAAAGTCGCGACGCGCTTTCAAGTGCACCAGCGCCCTTCAGTCCTCGATTACATCCAACACCAGCCGACACCGCCAATTTTCACGACGCCATGTACAACGCGCATCGCGGCATAGCCGGCGCTCCGGCTCCGCCAAACAACCGTCTTGTCGAGCTGCTCGAGCAGGTCCGCGCCGAGTTCGAGGCGCAGGGTGGACGTGCAAACGAGTATGAGCATCAGCGTGAGTCGTCCCCGTTTGTCCCGACAAACACCTGTCCGTGAGGCAGTCATCTATCGTTGCATGGTCCAGTTCCTGTAGCTTTATGACTGCCCGCGTAGTCTCCCATCGTTTCCTTCCTCGTCGTCGCTGGCGATATGGCTTTCCCTAATCCCGATGTTGTTTATACCGATTACACCGGAAGCTTATACGATCTAGTCGCAAACCAAATCCAGGAGATGGAGCTCGTCCGCAGCAAGATCTTCCAGCTCGAACAGACCCATATGCAGATGAAGCAAAAGTACGTTCCTGTCACCCTGCTGTGGTGTCTTGCAATCGACGCCAACTAAACTCTCATTGCAGATACGAGGAAGATATTTCCCGTTTGCGCCGCGACCTTGAGGCTCGTGGAGGCCCCAGCCAGTCTTCGCACACTGGCCCTTCGCAGCCTCCTCCGCCTTCAATTGGCCATGGTCCGGCCAACCTCTTCCAGGGCATCATGGCCGGCGCTCAGGGTGGCCCGGGTCTTGCTCCGCCTCCTCAAGACGGCCCACCTCAGGGAGTACCTGCCCATATCCAAGGTCCACCTGGATTGAATTCTCCTCCAGGCCCTCCTCAACATGCTCCTTTCGGCGGCTACGGCCAGCCCCCAGCTGGCGTCAATGGTACGAGTCGCAAAACTAAGCCGAGTGCTGAAGAGACTAACACAACTTTACAGGTTATGGCCCTGCTCCTCCTCAGCCCACAGCTTCTCCCGGCCCTGGCAAGCCCCGAACCAACGCTCGTGGTCCTCCTGGTATTCCCGGAACCCCTCAGCAGAACAACGCAAACCCTTACCCCGGTTCTCCCGCTATGGCACGTCCCACTCCTCCTCCCGCTCTTGCGCAACAACAGCAGGCTCTTTCTCTTCCCCAGCACCAGCAATATACCCAAGAGCTTGGTGGTAGCGGCAACCAGTTGGTCGACTTGGCTGTTGAAACTCTTCCCAGCAACCTCAAGCGCGAGGGTGAAGACTGGTACGCTGTCTTCAACCCCCGTGTCCGTCGCACCCTGGATGTTGAGCTCGTCCACAACTTGGCCCACCAGAGTGTAGTTTGCTGTGTTCGTTTCAGCCGCGATGGAAGATTCGTTGCTACTGGTTGCAACCGATCTGCTCAGATCTTTGACGTCGAGAGTGGCCAGCAGGTCAAGCATCTGCAGGACACCAGCTTGCCTCAGGACGGTGATCTTTACATCAGAAGTGTCTGCTTCAGTCCTGATGGTCAATACTTGGCCACTGGTGCCGAAGACAAGATTATTCGCGTTCGTACAAGTTTTCGCATCGATATTAGTTACTTGCTGACTTAAAACTCTAGATTTGGGAAATTGCCGCTGGCCAGATTCGTCACCAATTCGCTGGTCACGAGCAAGATATTTACTCTCTTGACTACTCTTCTGATGGTCGTTACATTGCTTCAGGATCAGGCGACCGCACCGTTCGTGTTTGGGACATTCCTAACAACCAGTGTGTTCTTTGCTTGACCATTGAAGATGGCGTCACTACCGTCGCCATTTCACCCGACAACCGTTTCTTGGCCGCTGGCAGTTTGGACAAGAGTGTCAGAGTATGGGAGTTGGCGAGCGGAAACCTCCTCGAGAGACTTGAAGAGGCTGGTGGCAACCCTGGCCACAAGGACAGCGTTTACTCGGTCGCATTCTCACCTGGTAGCAGAGAACTTGTCTCTGGCAGTCTGGACCGAACTATCAGAATGTGGGAGCTTCAACCCCACTACCCTGGCAATCAAAACATGCCACCAAGAAACCCCCGTGGAGGCAAGTGCATTCGCACTTTCGAGGGTCACAAGGTTCGTCTCGTACTTTGAATATCAGAGATGAAATACTAACGTACTTGTGAAGGACTTTGTTCTCAGCGTTGCACTCTCGCCCGACGGTGAATGGGTTTTGTCTGGTTCAAAAGACAGGGGTGTTCAGTTCTGGAACCCTCAAACTGGCGATGCTCAGCTCATGCTCCAAGGACACAAGAACTCGGTCATTTCAGTCGCACCCAGCCCTGTTCCAGGCGGTCTGTTCGCTACTGGAAGCGGAGACATGCGTGCAAGGATTTGGAGGTTCGTTCCATGCTGCTATAATTATATGGTTCGTGACTAACAATATCCCAGATTCTCGAGATACGATCCCGCTCGCGGCTGAGCAGCTGGGACCAAATGACAGGTCCAAAACCAAGTCTTTTGGATATTTACGTACATTGTTTTCAAACTCGCGTGCATTTGCTGATTCCTGGTTGTTCTTACTCGGTCTGTCTGTATAGCTGCTAAGTGGCATATAAGTGCATGAAGAGTTCACATCAAGATGGTAAAGACTGAAGAAGCCGAAAGGAAGAGAGTGATGGTGGAAGTCTGGCAAGACAAAAAGACAGGGAGTGTCTGTGGGCAACATATGGCCTGATGCATCAATGGTTTACGATACCAACATTTCGAAGGTTATGGACGTGTCTCATACTGAGAACACATAGCACAGTGTTCAGAGAGATTGTCTTAGTACCTCTTTTGTAGCCTTTCCGTCAATCTAGTTTATACCCTTTTATTGTTCGATGCCTTGTATGCTCTCGCTACATCAAGATTTTGTGAGATTAAACTGTGCTTTGATGGAATTAAACACTTCCAGCTATGCGAACATATATGCATGAGGAGGAGAAGGCTCTCGTATTCCTGGCTGTACAAATACATGCATCTCGAACACGAGCGACGCTGAATCTTATGGCGAGGTTTGCAAGGAGGGCGGCTGAGCGCCAAGATTCAATGATGACCGAAATGTGGGAGGAAGTGGCAGTCGACTTGTGGGAAAGCTACTCTTACCTGGGATCTTCTCCTTCTATCCGCTTTGTCAGGCAGCAGAACAGTGGATTCGACTGCTCCTTTCCAGCGCAATCAGATTCGACTCGAAAACACCCTCATCGACCGAGTCTCCATCGACACCCCACCACTCACGAGAAAAAGACCCGTCTCGGGACCTGCCTTAACTCCGAAACGCGATCGCGCGCATACAAGACAACCATACCATCTTCCAAGGCGCCGATAGCTTGTCGCGCAGCTGTATCGTCGCTGTCATGACGCCTACACCTCCCACAACCAATTCTTCAACTGGCGCATCTCCCGACAATGGCCAGTTTCGCGTCGTGCGCAAGAGAAACCGAATCCCTCTCTCGTGCGGTCCTTGTAGACACAGAAAGTGAGTTTTGTCGCAGAGAACTTGGTTACAAACATCTGACTGCTGGTGGAGGCTGAAGTGTAACCGTGGACACCCTTGCGACAACTGCACCAAGCGCGGCGACACTAGCTCATGTGTCTATGCCTCTCCCAGCGCGCGTAAGAAGCCCGGCATCCACCATGTACCCACTGGCACCCCAGACGACATGCAGAATCGCATTGATCGACTCGAGAGTCTGGTCCTGTCGCTCATGACCAACGGCACCCAGGCTGCTGGTCCGTCCGCTGCACACGCTGCCATCAACTCGAGCAGGAGTAACAGTCTTGGTACATCCATCAGTATGCCCTTGGATCCTCACAGAGACAGCATCAGAGAAGTTGAGGGAGAAGACAGCGATATCAATGACGTTGCTCAAGATATTGGTATCATGAAGATCGATGGCGCCAAAGCCTTTTTCGTGCCCGATGCGCATTGGTTCGCCATCCTGTCGGATATCGCTGAAGTCAAAAACTACTTTGCCAGTCACAAAGAGCAATACCAAGAACAGTTCAGAAAGGTTGAGGCCTCGAAACAAGACGATGCCTCGGGCTCGTTCCTGTTCAAAGGACCTAGGCTAAACAACAAGGCCGAAATTCTTGTTACAATGCCCGACAAGAACGCTGTTGATGATTTGGTCAAGCGCTATTTCCAATCATACGATCCAGCAGTCCGTACGTACCCGCCTACGACTACTTTACTGTTCTCTTTCTAAGCTAATTCTTCTAGATATCATTCATGGCCCGACATTCCAAGTGCAATACGACAGACACTGGCAAAACCCCAACGACACACCCGTCACCTTCCTCGCATTGCTATACGGTATGATGACTCTCGCTCTGCAATCGTACACTAGAGCTGGCGATGAGCCGCCGGAGTATCAGGGCAGATCGCATGACCTGTCCATCTCCTTCAAGCGTCTCACAGCGCAATGCATTGTGCTTGCAGATATCACTCAGCCGATGCCACAGTTGGTTGAAGCCCTCATACTACACATTCAGGCCGAGCACAGCAGCAGCAATGACGCCGAAACTGGCATTCTCTTGCTTGTCAACTTGTGCACCCGCCTGGCAATGCGTATGGGTTATCATAGAGATTCTGGCCCGTACCCTAATGTTTCGCCATTCACTGCCGAGATGAGACGACGGGTTTGGGCCTTTGTTCGCCAGGCTGATTTGCTCTTCTCTTGCCAATTTGGTCTTCCTCCTACCGTTCGTCCCGACGCCACTGACTCTGAACTACCACACAACATCTTCGATGATGAGTTCACAGAAGACATGAAGTTGTTGCCTCCTTCTCGACCAGAGTCAGAGGTTACTCCCGCATCATACATGATCGCCAAGGCTCGGTTGATATCGTGTTTTGGCCAGATTGTTGAGCGCATTCAATCAGTGACATCGCCTCCGTCCTACGAGGAGATTATGAGATTGGATGCCCAGCTTCGCGAGGCTCGTACTCAGATTCCTCCTCATCTCCAGATGAAGCCTCCTTCGGAATTGGCGACGGTCGCACCTAACCTCATTATGCAAACATACGCTCTGGAGTTGATTTATCTCAAGTCACAATGTATGTTGCACCGCAAGTTCATCGCTAGAGGACGTGACTCGCCGCGTTACGCATACTCAAGACGAACATGCATTGACGCCTCGATGGAGATGCTCAACCATCAAGCTACCCTGTATTTGGAGTCACGGGATGGAGGCAAGCTGCGATCGGTAAAGTGGTCCATCTCTTCACTCACGACACACGACTTTTTGCTTGCAGCCATGATTGTGTGTCTCGATCTGTACCACACTTCGGAGTCCGACCGAAGTGTGATCAAGACCTCTTCATCAAATCCGTCCTCTCCATCGAGTGGAGATGTGTGGACGCAGGATCGAAGAGAACAGATGATCGTGGCGCTCCAGCATTGCGCATCGATCTGGGAGAGTTTGCGAGATAAAAGCATGGAAGCCTACAAAGCATCCACGCAGCTTCGCGTCATGTTGGGCAAACTGAAAGCACAGGAACAGCAGCAGACGTCAATGGTTGGCGGCAGAGAGCAGCAAATGCGTAGCACTAACCAATACGGCATGCGTGGCCATTCTTATGGTGCCTTCCCCAACGGCCAAGCGTCTGATCTCGTTGAAGACGAAGTTCCACCTGAGCACTCTGCTGCGATGACTTTGGGACTGTTGTCAGCCGGAGGCGTTAGTCCTAATGCTGGATTTGCCTCAAATACTCCTGGCTCGCTCGGCATGGAAACGCGTGGTTTCCCGGCCAGTATGGCGGGTTTGCTCAATGAGCCTATGGCCGAGCGTACAGGGTTGACACCACAGTACAGCGGTGTGGATGTTAATGGCGCACAAGCTGTTCAAGGTGCTGCATCTCCTTTCACGCAGCTGTTTGGTGGCGCTGCACCAGAAGTAGACTGGGTACGTGTTATATCTTTACATTACTATGCTCGATAATGACTAACTCGAAACAGGGTGCTTGGGATTCATATGTTCAGGGAGAACCCATGCAAATGTGGTCGATGAACCTTGAAGTCAACCCGCTGGACGGCCAACAAGCTCAACAACAGCAAGCGCAACAACAGGCACAACAGCAGTTGGCTCAACAGGCACAGCAAGCGAGCATGAACAACATGTTTATGGGCCCAGCGGGCGCAGCCAACATGATGTGAAAAGAAGCAATGAACGGGACTAACACGACGAATGAACTAGGGAGTAAAATGCGGGAAAAGATATCATCAGGCGTTCTTGTGAAGGCTGGCTGTGTTTGTTGCTTAGGAGGCTGCAATGTGTTCGCAAAAAGGTGGCTGAGTGGCTATGAAGAAGTAATCGTTTGACATTCGTGGCTATGATTATTGTTTCAAGCAGGCGATTGCTTTTATTGAATCTAGCAGGGCTGTTTCTATTTTGAATCAGAGTTGGGGTATCCGCCCTTGTCAACAGGGTTGGCAGGGCCTCCTCTTTGGCCGAGGATTCCGCCGACATCAACGTTCTCTTGCCTTGAAGCTTTGATTTCCTCTCTGGCCTCCTTTTGCTCTTCCTTCTTGCGGTCCAGGTCAGACGCCAGGTCAGGCGCTGCTCCAGAGGCTCCTGGCTTTTGGTCGACGACATCAGCTACCTTGCCTTCACCGGGAGCAGCCATCTGTTGGGCGTCGAGTTCTTGGTTCCTGCCGACGGATTCGTGAGTTTCGCCCTTGGTCTCTTCACCAGGGGGAGCGCCACGGATGCCGCGAGCTACTGAGGTGGGGGTGGCCTCGGATTGCGAGTGTGCTTGCTCTGCGGGGATGCGCTTGTCGCTGTCGTGGGTTAGCTGGCCGAAGGGAAGAGTCAATGGATCAGGTCGGGAGATACATTGCGGCAGAGTCATCTTGTTGGCCTGCTTGAGCCTTTTCTGCGGGCTCTTTGGTGGCAGGATTACCAGCGGTAGTGTATGCTGCGTCCAAGTTGGGCTGCGAAGGACCCTTGGGATCGAGGCCGGAGGAAGACATTGTGATGTTTTTGAAAGTGGTCTGAATGTATGTGGTTGGGCTATGCAGGACTGTGGCAGCAATTGAGTGTATATTTCTCAAGGATATAGCAGGGAGGGTAGCAGAAGGATTGCTCTTTCCTGATAAGAAGAGCAGCAAGCTGTTAGTCGTCGTCGCGTTGGCTGTTTCTCCCGCGTTGCATCGTCATGCTTCCCCACACAAACACCACCAGCGACGTCATGGCTCATCATGAGCTCAAGATTGTCTACCGCCTACAAAGGCCTCTTTTCTTCATCCTCTTTTCACTTGATTCTTATCAATTTGAATTCTACTCAATCTCATACCCCATAACACACCTTCACAATGGCATCTCGCAAGGAAATCATCAGCAAGATCTACAAGATCGTCCCTCCCATGCTCGAGAGCTTCCACAAGGGTGTCTTGAATCTCGTCCAAAACTCTATACATGAGCCTCAATTGACTTTTTTGTCTAACAGGTCAGCTCGGTCGTGTGGCTGTCATTGGCGGTAGCGAGGACTACACTGGTGCTCCCTACTTTTCCGGTATGGCCTCTGCAAAGCTCGGTGCCGACATGTCACATGTCATCTGTGAGCCCGGCGCCGGCCAGGTCATCAAGACCTACTCGCCCAACCTCATGGTCCACCCTTACATGCGTCAGAGCAAGAACATGAAGGAGGGCGAGACCATCGACAACATCTCAAAGACCGTCGTCGAGATGCTGAACCGTCTGCACGTTGTCGTCATTGGCCCTGGTCTTGGTCGCGACGAGGCCATGCAAGAGACTTGTGCCCGTGTCATCACTGAGGCTCGCAAGAGGGGCATTCCTTTCATCGTCGATGCCGATGGTCTTTTCATCATCCAGAACAGACCCGAGTTGGTCGAGGGCTGCACCGAGTGTATCCTCACACCCAACGTCGTCGAGTTTGGCCGTCTAGCAAAGTCAAAGGGCATCGACGCCAGCGGTGATCCTACAAAGCTGTGCGAGGAGTTGGCCAAGGCATTCGGTGGCCCTACCATCATTCAGAAGGGTGCCAAGGACTACATCTCCAACGGCAAGGTCACCTTCGTCAACGACAACGAGGGCGGTCTCAAGCGTTCAGGTGGTCAAGGTGACACCTTGACCGGTTCTCTTGCAACCCTCCTCGCCTACAGAAAGGCCTACCACGAGAAGCTTTGGGACCACGAGAACGACCTGTCCGAGCCTGAGACTCTCGCTCTAGTCGCTTTCGGTGGCAGCGCCATCACCAGAGAGTGCTCGCGTCTCGCATACAAGGAGAAGGGTCGTTCGCTGCAGGCTGGCGACTTGACCGAGCACGTCCACACTGCCTTCCTCAACACAATCGGCGAGAAGACAAAGATCTGAGCATGTCTCCTGTAATGACTTTGACGGCTTGATATACAAAAATATCCCCTTTACCCTTATTGTAATGTAGCGTTTGTATCATGAAGAAGAAATGACCATGACCTTTCTTACCCAGCATCGATTTCGTCCTTTTGTATAAGAATTGTGCGAAGTTTGTGCAGTGCCAACTGAGCATAAGGCCTAGTGCCACTGCTGGAAGTGCTCTTCTGAGAAGTTGACAAGTAGTGCTACGATAGTTGGGTATCTGATGACTCACAAACTGCTTTTCACTCTGTAGATCACTGGAAACGTGTCCTTTCAATATCATGGTTGTCGTTATCCTACTGGCGAGGAGTAGAGATGATTATGAAATCAGCGTCTGAACTTCCGCAAGATGCAAGAATATTCAAAACCTCGATAAACCTCGCCCGAAGCATATTTAGAAGGCATTTCAAGCGTTACAGTCCTTCAGATACCTATCTCATGTGTCCAAAGGTATAAACAATTGGCAATTAGAACTCATAGCGTAGTGGAAAGCCATTAACAACTGGAGCAGGGTCACCACCTCCGCAACCGCCGAGGTAAGGTTTTTAGAGTAGACGATAAATGGCATAGAATAAGTAGAATGTTAGTATATTCTACTAATTTTAAGTGAAATATTCCACTACTTTAGTATAGAATAGAATTATTAATTTAAGTAGAATATTCTAATATTCTACTCTTTAATAAGAAGGTTAAGTTATATAGTTATTTCTCTTACTAAGGAGGTTACCTTATAGTAAGGTTACTTATATAATAGTACTAAGCCTCTTAATTACTAATTAGTTCTATAGTGCAATAGTAGTATATTCTAGTAGAGTTATAATTAAGTATATTATAATAGCTTATAATATACCTAACTATAAGTAGAGAGACTAGGGTTTAACTCTTTATAAAACTATTTTTTTCTTTTTAGTTAATTATTTAATTAGTTAGATCTTATCTCTAAGATAAGATCTTTACTACTAATTAGTAGATTATATAAAGCCTTATATAAAGACTTATATGTTCTTCTTAATATATCTTAACTTAACTATCCTATCTTCTATCTTCTTACTACTTCTCTCTTACTTAATACTAGAGCTTAGCTCTTAGTTTTCTTTCTATCTTATTTAGTATATAATCTAA